>NW_024713919.1:0-79906 GCF_018991925.1 Homarus americanus
AGGGTGTCAGGGTCTGACACCCCTCCAGTACCATGGCCCGGGGTGTGAGGGCCGGGCTCCCTTGCAATGCCATGAATCGGGGTGTGAGGGCCGGGCACCACTTTAGGTACATGACCAGGGGTGTGAGGGCCGGGCAAAGCTTCAGTGCCATAGCCAGGGGTGTGAGGGCCGGGCACCTCAGGAGTGTCATGACCCGGGGTGTGAGGGCCGGGCACCCCTTAAGTGCCATGAAACGGGGTGTGAGTGCCGGGCACCCATACAGTGCTTTGAACCAAGGTGTGAGGGTCGAGCACCCCTTCACATGACCCGGAGTGTCAGGGCTGGGCACCCCTCCAGCAACATGACCCGGAGTGTGAGGACCGGGCACCCTTTCAGTGCCATGAATTGGGTAAATGTCCGAGCACCCCTTCAGCTCCATGACCCGGTATGTGAGGGCCGGGCACCCCTCCAGCATCATGGCCCGGGGTGTGAGGGCCGGGTACCCTTTCAGTGACATTACCCGGGGTGTGAGGGCCGGGCACCCCTCCAGCACAATGGCCTGGGGTGTGAGGGCCGGGCACCCCTTCAGTTTCATGACAGGGTGTCCAGGGCCTGACACCCCTCCAGCACCATGGCCCGGGGTGTGGAGGGCTGGGCACCCCTTCAGTGCCATGACCTGGGGTAGAGGGACCCGCATCTGGGTGTGAGGGCCGGGCACCCCTTCAGTTTCATGACCCGGGTGTGTCAGGGCCTGACACCCCTCCAGCACCATGGCCCGGGGTGTGAGGACCGGGCACCCCTTAAGTGCCATGAAACGGGGTGTGAGTTCCGGGCACCCTTACAGTGCATTGAACCAGGGTGTGAGGGTCGGGCACCCCTTCACATGACCCGGAGTGTCAGGGCTGGGCACCCCTCCAGCACCATGACCCGGAGTGTAAGGGCCGGGCACCCCATAAGTGACATGAACCGGGGTTATAGGGCCGGGCACCCCTTCAGTGACATGAAACGGTGTGTGGGGGCAGGGCACCCCTACAGTGTTTTGAACCGGGGTGTGAGGGCCGGGCACCCTTTCACATGACCCGGGGTGTAAGGGCCGGGCACCCCTTCAGCACCATGACGCGAGCTGTGAGGGCCAGGCACCCCTTCATTGCCATGACCCGGAGTGTGAGGGCCAGGCACCCCTTCAGTGCCAAGGACCTGGGGTGTGGAGGGCCAGGCACCCCCTTCTTCAGTGCCATAACCCGGAGGAGAGCTGGGCACCCCTTCAGTGACATAACCCGGGGTGTGAGAGAAGGGCCCTTTCAGTGAATTGACCCGGGGTGTGAGGGCCGGGCACCCCTTCAGCACCATGACCCGGGGTGTGAGGGCCGGGCACCCCTTCAGTGCCATGACCCGGGGTGTGAGGGCCGGGCACCCCTTCAGTGTCAGGAATCGGGGTGTGTGGGCCGGGCACGCTTTCAGTGTCATGAAACGGGGTGTGAGGGCCGGGCACCCCTACAGTGCTGCGAACCGGGGTGTGAGAGCCGGGCACCGCTTCAGCTCCATGACCCGGGGTGGCACCCCTTCAGTGCTATGACCCGGGGTGTGTGGGCCGGGCACCGTTTCAGTGACATGACCCGGGGTGTGAGGGCTGCGCACACCTTCAGAGACATGACCAAGGGTGTGAGAACCGGGCACCCGTTCAGTGCTATGAATTGGGGTGTGATGTCCGGGCACCCCTTCAGCTTCATGGCCCGGGGTGTGAGGGCCGGGCACCCTTTCAGTGACATTACCCGGGGTGTGAGGGCCGAGCACCCCTCAAGCACAATGGCCTGGGGAGTGAGGTTCGGGCACCCCTTCAGTGTCATGACCCGGGGGTGTCAGGGCCTGACACCCCTCCAGCACCCTGGCCCAGGGTGTGAGGGCCGGGCACCATTGCAGTGCCATGAATCGGGGTGTGAGGGCCGGGCACCACTTTAGGTACATGACCAGGGGTGTGAGGGCCGGGCAAAGCTTCAGTGCCATGGCCAGGGGTGTGAGGGCCGGGCACCTCATGAGTGTCATGACCCGGGGTGTGAGGACCGGGCACCCCATAAGTGCCATGAAACGGGGTGTGAGTTCCGGGCACCCATACAGTGCTTTGAACCAGGGTGTGAGGGTCGGGCACCCCTTCACATGACCCGGAGTGTCAGGGCTGGGCACCCCTCCAGCACCATGACCCGGAGCATGAGGGCCGGGCACTCCATAAGTGACATGAAAAGGGGTTTTAGGGCCGGGCACCCCTTCAGTGACATGAAACGTTGTGTGGGGGTAGGGCACCCCTTCAGTGTTTTGAACCGGGGTGTGAGGCCCGGGCACCCTTTCACATGACCCGGGGTGTAAGGGCCGGGCACCCCTTCAGCACCATGACCCGAGCTGTGAGGGCCAGGCACCCCTTCATTGCCATGACCCGGAGTGTGAGAGCTGGGCACCTTTGAAAGATGACACCGTGTGAGTGCCGGGCACCCTTTCAGTGACATGACCCGGGGTGTAGCCGGGCACAATCACAGCAACTGTATGACCCGGGGTGTGAGGGCCGGGGCACCCCTTCAGTGCCATTACCCCGGGTGTGAGGGCCGGGAAACCCTTCAGGGTCACGAATCGGGGTGTGAGGGCCGGGCACCCTTTCAGTGCCATGAAATGGGGTGTGAGGGCCGGGCACCCCTACAGTGCCATGAATCGGGGTGTGAGGGCCGGGCACCCCTTCAGCACCATGACCCGGGGTGTGAGGGCCGGGCACCCCTTTAGGGCTATGACCCTGGGTGTGAGGGCCGGGCACCACTTTAGGTACATGACCAGGGGTTTGAGGGCCGGGCAAACCTTCAGTGCCATGGCCACGGTTGTGAGGGCTGGGCACCTCATCAGTGCCATGACCCGGGGTGTGAGGGCTGGGCACCACTTCAGTGCCATGACCAGGGGTGTGAGGGCCGGGCAAAGCTTCAGTGCCATGGCCAAGGGTGTGACGGCCGGGCACCTCATCAATGCCATGACCCGGGGTGTGAGGGCCGGGCACTCTTAAGTGCCATGAAACGGGGTGTGAGTGCCGGGCACCCAAACATTGCTTTGAACAAGGGTGTGAGGGTGGGGCACCCTTTCACAAGACCTGGGGTGTCAGTGCTGGGCACCCCTCCAGCACCATGACCCGGAGTGTGAGGGCCGCGCACCCCATAAGTGACATGAACCGGGGTTTTAGTGCCGGGCACCCCTTCAGTGACATGAAACGGGGTGTGGGGGCAGGGCACCCCTACAGTGTTTTGAACCGGGGTGTGAGGGCCGGGCACCCTTTCACATGACCCGGGGTGTAAGGGCCGGGCACCCCTTCAGCACCATGACACGGGGTGTGATGGCCAGGCACCCCTTCAGTGCCATGACCCGGAGAGTGAGAGCTGGGCACCCCTTCAGTGACATGACCCGGGGTGTGAGAGACGGGCACCCTTTCAGTGACATGACCCGGGGTGTGAGGGCTGGCACCCTTCAGCACTATGAGACCCGAGGCTGTGAGGCTGGGCACCTTCAGTGCCATGACCTGGGAGGCCAAACCCCAGTGTCAGGAATCGGTGGGAGGGCTGGGCACAGCAGTGCTGCGAACCGGTGGAAGCCGGGCACACCTACAGTGCTGCGGAACTGGGTAGTGTGAGAGGCCGGGCACCGCTTTCCAGCACCATGACTCCGGGGTGAGGGCTACAGGCACCCTTCAGTGCTATGACCTGGGGTGTAAAGGGCACTGTTTCAGTGACATGACCCGAGGAGGCTGGCCGCCACCTCTGAGACACACACTGGGCGGTGAGGACCGGGCACCCTTTCAGTGCCATGAATTGGGGTGTGATGTCCGGGCACCCCTTCAGCTCCATGACCCGGTATGTGAGGGCCGGGCACCCCTCCAGCACCATGGCCCGGGGTGTGAGGGCCGGGCACCCTTTCAGTGACATTACCCGGGGTGTGAGGGCCGGGCACCCCTTAAGTGCCATGAAACGGGGTGTGAGTGCCGGGCACCCATACAGTGCTTTGAACCAGGGTGTGAGGGTCGGGCACCCCTTCACATGACCGGGAGTGTCAGGGCTGGGCACCCCTCCAGCACCATGACCCGGAGTGTGAGGGCCGGGCACCCCATAAGTGACATGAACCGGGGTTTTAGGGCCGGGCACCCCTTCAGTGACATGATACGGGGTGTGGGGGCAGGGCACCCCTACAGTGTTATGAACCGGGGTGTGAGGGCCGGGCACCCTTTCACATGACCCAGAGTGTAAGACCCGGGCACCCCTTCAGCACCATGACCCGGGGTGTGAGGGCCAGGCACCCCTTCAGTGACAAGACCCGGGGTGTGAGAGACGGGCACCCTTTCAGTGACATGACCCGAGGTGTGAGGGGCTGGCACCCCTTCAGCAATTATGACCTGGTGTGGGAGGGCTGGGCACCCTTCAGTGCTATGACCTGGTATGAGGGCCGGGCACCCCTTCAGTGCCATGACCCGGGGTGTGAGGGCCGGGCACCCCTTCAGTGTCAGGAATCGGGGTGTGAGGGCCGGTCACGCTTTCAGTGTCATGAAACGGGGTGTGAGGGCCGGGCACCCCTACAGTGCTGCGAACCGGGGTGTGAGGGCCGGGCACCGCTTCAGCACCATGACCCGGGGTGTGAGGGCCAGGCACCCCTTCAGTGCCATGACCCGGGGTGTGTGGGCCGGGCACCGTTTCAGTGACATGACCCCGGGTGTGAGGGCTGCGCACACCTTCAGAGACATGACCAAGGGTGTGAGGACCGGGCACCCGTTCAGTGCCATGAATTGGGGTGTGATGTCTGGGCACCCCTTCACCTCCATGACCCGGTATGTGAGGGCCGGGCACCCCTCCAGTGTCAAGTGACCTGGTGTCAGGCCCAACACCCTCCAGCACCATGGCCCGGGTGGGGAGGGCCGGGCACCCTTGCAGTGCCAAGGCGAATCGGGGTGTGAGGGCTGGCACCTCTTTCAGTGACATGACCTGGGTGTGAGGGCACCCCTCCAGCACCATGACCTGGGGTGTGAGGGCCGCACCCTTCAGTGCCATGACCCGGGGTGTGAGGGCCGGGCACCCCTTCAGTGTCAGGAGTCGGGGTGTGAGGGCCGGGCACGCTTTCAGTGTCAAGAATTGGGGTGTGAGGGCCGGGCACCCTTTCAGTGCCATGAAACGGGGTGTGAGGGCCGGGCACCCCTACAGTGCTGCGAACCGGGGTGTGAGGGCCGGGCACCCTTTCAGTGCCATGAATCGGGGTGTGAGGGCCGGGCATCAATGCAGCACCATGGCCTGGGGTTTGAGGGCCAGGCACCCCTTCAGTGCCATGACCCGGGGTGTGAGGGCCGCACACCCCTTCAGTGACATGACCCGGGGCGTGAGGGCCGGGCACCCTTTCAGTGACATGACCCGGGGTGTGATGGCCGGTCACCCCTCCAGCACCATGACCCGGGGTGTGACGGTCGGGCACCCTTTCAGTGACATGACCCGGGGTGTGAAGGCCGGGCACCCCTCCAGCAACATGACCCGGGGTATGAGGGCCGGGCACCCCTTTAGGGCTATGACCCGGGGTGTGAGGGCTGGGCACCAATTTAGGTACATGACCAGGGGTTTGAGGGCCGGGCAAACCTTCAGCGCCATGGCCACGGTTGTGAGGGCCGGGCACCTCATCAGTGCCATGACCCGGGGTGTGAGGGCTGGGCACCACTTCAGTGACATGACCCGGGGTGTGAGGGCCGGGCACCGCTTTAGTGACATGACCCGGGGTTTGAGGGCCGGGCACCCCTTCAGCACCATGACCCGGGGTGTGAGGGCCGGGCACCCCTCCAGCACCATGAACCGGGGTGTGAGGGCCAGGCACCCCTTCAGTGCCATGACCAGGGGTGTGAGGGCCGGGCAAAGCTTCAGTGCCATGGCCAAGGGTGTGACGGCCGGGCCCCTCATCAATGCCATGACCCGGGGTGTGAGGGCCGGGCACCCTTAAGTGCCATGAAACGGGGTGTGAGTGCCGGGCACCCAAACATTGCTTTGAACAAGGGTGTGAGGGTGGGGCACCCTCTCACAAGCCCTGGGGTGTCAGGGCTGGGCACCCCTCCAGCACCATGACCCGGAGTGTGAGGGCCGCCCACCCCATAAGTGACATGAACCAGGGTTTTAGGGCCGGGCACCCCTTCAGTGAAATGAAACGGGGTGTGGGGGCAGGGCACCCCTACAGTGTTATGAACCGGGGTGTGAGGGCCGGGCACCCTTTCATATGACCCGGGGTGTAAGGGCCGGGCACCCCTTCAGCACCATGACACGGGGTGTGAGGGCCAGGCACCCCTTCAGTGCCATGACCCGGAGTGTGAGAGCTGGGCACCCCTTCAGTGACATGCCCGGGTGTGAGAGAGACGGGCACTTTTCAGTGACATGACCTGGGTGTGAGGGCTGGGCACCCTTCAGCACCATGACCTGAGGTTGTGAGGGCCGGGCACCCCTTCAGTGCCATGACCCGGGTGTGAGGGCCGGGCACCCCCTTCAGTGTCAGGGAATCGGGGTGGAGGGCTGGCATCAAGCCAGTGTCATGAAACGGGTGTGAGGGCCTGGCACACCTACAGTGCTGCGAACTGGGTGTGAGGGCCAGGCACCCCTTCAGTGCCATGACCCGGGGTGTGTGGGCCGGGCACCGTTTCAGTGACATGACCCGGGGTGTGAGGGCTGGGTACACCTTCAGAGACATGACCAAGGGTGTGAGGACCGGGCACTGTTTCAGTGCCATGAATTGGGGTGTGATGTCCGGGCACCCCTTCAGCTCCATGACCCGGTATGTGAGGGCCGGGCACCCCTCCAGCACCATGGCCTGGGGTGTGAGGGCCGGGCACCCTTTCAGTGACATTACCCGGGGTGTGAGGGCCGGGCACCCCTCCAGCACAATGGCCTGGGGTGTGAGGGCCGGGTACCCCTTCAGTTTCATGACCCGGGGGTGTCAGGGCCTGACACCCCTCCAGCACCATGGCCCGGGGTGTGAGGGCCGGGCTCCCTTGCAGTGCCATGAATCGGGGTGTGAGGACCGGGCACCACTTTAGGTACATGACCAGGGGTGTGAGGGCCGGGCAAAGCTTCAGTGCCATGGCCAGGTGTGTGAGGGCCGGGCACCTCATGAGTGTCAGGACCCGGGGTGTGAGGGCCGGGCACCCCTTAAGTGCCATGAAATGGGGTGTGAGTGCCGGGCACCCATACAGTGCTTTGAACCAGGGTGTGAGGGTCGGGCTCCCCTTCACATGACCCGGAGTGTCAGGGCTGAGTACCCCTCCAGCACCATGACCCGGAGTGTGAGGGCCGGGGACCCAATAAGTGACATGAACCGGGGCTTTAGGGCCGGGCACCCCTTCAGTGACATGAAACAGTGTGTGGGGGCAGGGCACCCCTACAGTGTTATGAACCGGGGTGTGAGGGCCGGGCACCCTTTCACATGACCCGGGTGTAAAGGCCGGGCACCCCTCCAGCACCATGACCCGGGGTATGACGGCCGGGCACCCCTTCAGTGCTATGACCCGAGGAGACGGCACTTTTCAGTGACATGACCTGGTGTGGAGGGCTGGGCACCTTCAGCACCATGACCCGGGGTGTGAATGGGCACCTTCAGTGCCATGACCTGGGTGTGAGGGCGGGCACCTTCAGTGTCAGGAATCGGGGTGGGGGCTGGCACCCCTTCAGTGTCAGGAATCGGGGTGTGAGGCCGGGCACGCTTTCAGTGTCATGAAACGGGGTGAGGGCTGGACTCACATGCAACCGTGTGAGAGCTGGCACTGCCAGCACTATGACTGGGGTGTGGAGGGCCAGGCACCTCTTCAGTGCTGGCGACCTGGGGTGTGTGGCCGGGCACTGCTTAGTGACATGACCCTGTGAGGGCTGCACACCTTCAGAGACATGACCAAGGGTGAGGACTGGGCACCTGTTCAGGTGAGGAATGGGTGTGATGTCCGAGCACCCCTTCAGCTCCATGACCTGGTATGTGAGGGCCGGGCACCTTACATCACCATGGCTCAGGGTATGAGGGCTGGCACCAGTGACATTACCTGTGTGAGGGCTGGGCACCCTGCCACAATGGCCTGGGGTGTGAGGTGGAAGGGCACCCTTTTCAGTTTCATAACCTGGGGCCTGACACCTCCAGCACCATGGCCCGGGAGGTGAGGGCTGGGCACCTTGTGCCATGAATCGGGGGTGTGAGGCTGGGCACCACTAGGTCATGACCAGGGGTGGAGGCCGGGCAGCTTCAGTGCCATGGCCAGGGTGTGAGGGCTGGCACCTCATGAATGCCAGACCCGGGGTGTGAGGGGCGACCCCTTAAGTGCCATGAACGGGTGGTGAGTTCTGGCACCCATACAGTGCTTTGAACCAGGGTGTGAGGGTCGGGCACCCTTCACATAACACGGAGGTCAGGGCTGAGCACCTCCAGCACCATGACTCCGGAGTGTGACGGCCGAGAACCCTATGGGCGACATAAACCGGTTTAGGGCCGGGCACCCCTTCAGTGACATGAAACGGTGTGTGGGGGGCAGGGCACCCCTGCAGTGTTAGTGAACTGGGGGTGAGGGCGGGCACCTTTCACATGACCTGTGTAAAGGTGCACCTTCAGCACCATGACCTGAGTGAGGCCAGGCACCCCTTCATTGCTATGACCCGGAGGTGAGAGCTGGGCACCTTTCAGTGACATGACCCGGGTGTGAGGGCTGGGCACCATTTCAGTGACATGACCTGGGTGTGAGGGCTGGGCACCCCTCCAGCACTGCACTGGGTATGAGGCCGGGCACCTTCAGTGCCATGACCCCTGGGTGTGAGGGCTGGGCACCCTTTAGTGTCACGAATCGGGGTGTGAGGGCTGGGCACTTTCAGTGCCATGAAACGGTGTGAGGGCCGGGCACTCCACAGTGTTGGGTGAACTGGGTGGAGGGTTGGGCACCCTTCAGTGCTGTGAATCGGGTTGTGAGGGCTAGGCACCCTTCAGCACCATGACCTGGGTGTGAGGGCTGGGCATCAATCCAGCACCATGGCCTCGGGGTGAGGGCCAGGCACCCCTTTCAGTGACATGACCTGGGGTGTGAGGGCTGGGCACCCCTCCAGCACCATGACCGGGGTGTGACGGCTGGCACTTTCAGTGACATGACCTGGGGTGTGAAGGCTGGCACCCTCCAGCACCATGAGCCGGGGTTATGGGGCTGGCACCCTTTAGGCTAAGTGACCGTGTGTGAGAGCTGGGCACCACTTAGGTACATGACCAGGGGTTTGAGAGCTGGCAACCTTAAGCATGGCTACGGTTAGAGGGCTGGCACTCTATCAGTGCTATGACCCGGGGTGTGAGGGGTGGCACCACTCAGTGACATACCTGGTGTGAGGCTGGGCACTGCCAGTGACATGACCTGTGAGGCTGGCACTTTCCAGCACTGCGACCTGGGTGTGACGGCTGGGCACCTTTTCAGTAGCCGGTGACACGGGGTGTCAGGCCTGACACCCTCTAGCACCATGGCCTGGGTAGGGATGGCCCCTTGCAGTGCCAAGGAATCGGGGTGTGAGGGCCGGGCACCACTTAGGTACATGACCAGGGTGTGAGGGCCGGGCAAAGCTTCAGTGCCATGGCTAGGGGTGTGAGGGCTGGGCACCCATGAGTGTCTGGACCCGGGGTGTGAGGGGCGGGCACCCCAAGTGCCATGAAACGGGGGTGTGAGTGCCGGGCACCCATACAGTGCTTTTGACCAGGGTGAGGTCGGGCACCCTTCACATGACCTGGTGTCAGGGCTGGGCACCCTCCAGCACCATGACCGGAGTAGGGGCCGGCTAAGGACATGAACTGGGGTTTTAGGCCGGGCACCCCTTCAGTGACATGGAACGGGGTGGGGGCAGGGCACCCCATGGTGTTATGAACTGGGTGTGTGAGGGCCGGGCACCCTTTCACATGACCCGGGGTGGGCTGGCACCTTTCAGCACCATGACCTGGGTGAGGGCCGGGCACCCCTTCAGCAACATGACCTGGGTGGAGGGCCAGGCACCCTTCAGTGTTACAACCTGGGTGTGTGGGGCTGGGCACTGTTTCAGTGACATGACCTGGGGTGTGAGGGCACACTTTTCAGAGACATGACCAAGGGTGTGATGACCGGGCACCTGTCAGTACCATGAATTGGGGTGTGATGTCCGCACCCTTTCAGCTCCATGACCCGGTATGTGAGGGCCAGGCACCTCCAGCACCATGGCCTGGGGGAGGCTGGCACCTTTCAGAGACAATACCTGTGTGAGGGCCGGGCACCTCCAGCACAATGGCTTGGGGTAAGGGCTGGCACCCTTCTTACTGTTATGACCTGGGGTAAACAGGCCTGACACCCCTCCAGCACCATGGGCCCGTGGTGAGGGCCGGCACCCTTGCAGTGCCATGAATCGGGGTGTGTGGGCGGGTGCATCACTTTAGGTACATGACCAGGGGTGAGGGCTGCAAGCTTCAGTGCCATGGCCAGGGGTGTGAGGGCCGGGCACCCATGAGTGCCTGTGACCCGGGGTGAGTGGCCGGGCACTCTTATGCCATGATTGCAGGGAGTGGGCACCCATACAGTGCTTTTGAACCAGGGGTGTGAGGGGTCGGGCACTTTCACATGACCTGGAGTGTCAGCTGGGCACCCTCCAGCACCATGACCTGGAGTGTGAGGCCGGGCACCCCAAGGACATGAACTGGTGTTAGTGGGCACCTTCAGTGACATGAACGGGGTGTGGGGGCAGGGCACCTACAGTGTTATGAACTGGGGTGAGGGTCACCCCTTTCACATGACCCGGGGTGGGAGAGGCACCCTTCATTGCCATGACCTGAGTGGAGAGCTGGGCACCCTTCAGTGACATGACCTGTGGGGAGGGCTGGCACCCTCAGTGACATGACCGGGTGTGAGGGCCGGGCACCCCTCCAGCACCATGACCTGGGGTGTGAGGGCACCCTCTGCCATGACCCTGGGCACAGCCAGTGCTGCGAACCGGGGTGTGAGGGCTGGCACCCCTTCAGTGACATGAAACGGGGTGGAGGGCAACCCAAATGTTATGAACTGGGGTTGGCACTTTCACATGACCCGGGGGTGGGGGCTGGGCACCCTTTCAGCACCATGACCTGGGGTGAGGGCCAGGCACCCTTCAGTGCCATGAACCTGGAGGTGAGAGCTGGGCACCCCAGTGACATGACTGTGGTGTGAGAGACGGGCACCTTCAGTGATATGACCCGGGGTGGAGGGCTGGGCACCCCTTCATTATGACCCGGTGTGTGAGGGCTGGGCACCTTTCAGTGACATGACCTGGGGTGTGAGGCCGGGCACCCCTCCAGCACCATGCACCTGGGTGTGAGGGCCGGTCCCTTCAGTGCCATGACCCCGGGTGGGAGGGCTGGGCACCCTAGCAGTTGCGGAACTGGGGGAGGCTGGGCACCCTTCAGTGACATGAAACGGGGTGTGGGGGCAGGCAACCCTACAGTGTTATGAACTGGGGTGGGCCGGGCACTTTCACATGACCATGGGAAGGGCCAGCACCTTCAGCACCATGACCTGGGGTGGAGGGCCAGGGCACCCTTCAGTGCTATGACCTGGGAGGTGGGGCCAGGCACCTTCAGTGCGGGGTTTGAGGCCGGGCACCTTCAGTGACATGACCTGTGTGTGGAGGCTGGCACCATTTCAGTGACATGACCCGGGAGGGCTGGGCACCCTCCAGCACCATGACCCGGGGTGGAGGGGTGGCGGGCACCTTGCAGTGCCAAGTGAATCGGGTGTGAGGCGGGTGCACCACTTTAGGTACATGACCAGAGGGCCGGACAAAGCCCAGCGGCCAGGGGTGTGTGAGGGCCGGGCACTTGCGAGTGTCATGGACTGCAGGCCGGGCACCTTTATGCCATGATACTGGGTGTGAGTGCCGGGCACCCAGTGTTTTTTGAACCAGGGTGAGGGTCGGGCACCCTTCACATAGACCTGAGTGTCAGGGCTGGGCACCCTCCAGCACCATGACCCGAGGTGAGGCCGGGCACCCATGTGACATGAACTGGGGTTTTAGGGCCGGGCACCCTGTGACATGAATGGGGTGTGGGGGTTAAACTCTACAGTGTTATGAACCGGGAGGCACCTTTCACATGACCCGGGGTGTGTAAGGGCCAGGCACCCCTTCATTGCCATGACCCGGAGTGTGAGAGCTGGGCACCCCTTCAGTGACATGACCTGTGTGAGGGCTGCACCCTCAGTGACATGACCTGGGTGGAGGGCCTGGCACCCTCCAGCACCATGACCTGGGGTGGGGCTAGCACCTTCAGCCATGACCCCTGTGTGAGGGCCGGGCACCCCATGTGAACCGTGGAGGGGCCGGGCACCCTTTCAGTGACATGAAACGGGGTGTGGGGGCAGGGCAACCTGCAGTGTTATGAACTGGGGTGTGTGGGCTGGGCACCTTTCACATGACCTGGGGTGTAAGGGCTGGGCACCCTTCAGCACCATGACCTGGTTAGGAGGGCTAGGCACCCCTTCAGTGCCATGACCCGGAGTGTGAGAGACTGGGCACCCCTTCAGTGACATGACTCATGGTGTGAGACGGGCACCCTTTCAGTGATATGACCCGGGGTGTGAGGCCGGGCCCGCCACTGCCATGACCCGTGAGGGTGGGGCCGGGCACCCCTTCAGTATCAGGAATCGGGGTGTGAGGCTGGGAACGCTTTCAGTGTCATGAAACGGGGTGTGGAGGGCTGGGCACCCTTTGCTATGCTGTTGGGGAACTGTGAGGCTGGCACCGCTTCAGCACCATGACCCGGGGTGTGAGGGCACCCTTCAGTGCCATGAGACCTGGGGATGGGCACACCCCTTCAGTGTCAGGAATCGGGGTGTGAGGGCTGGCACGCTTTCAGTGTCATGAAACGGGGGGAGGGCCAGGCACCCCTTTAGTGCCATGACCTGGGGTGTGGGACGGGCACTGTTTCAGTGACATGACCCGGGGTGTGGAGGGCTGGGCACACCTTCAGAGACATGACCAAGGGTGTGAGGACTGGGCACCTGTTCAGTGCCATGAATTGGGGTGTGATGTCCGAGCACCCCTTCAGCTCCATGACCCGGGGAGGCCGGCACCCCTAGCACCATGGCCCTGGTGCCAGGGCTGGCCAGACATTACCCTGGGTGTGAGGGCTGGGCACCTCCAGCACAATGGCCTGGTGTGTGGAGGGGTGGCACCCTTTCAGTGTCATGACCTGTGGTGTCAGGGTGCCTGACACCCTCCAGCACCATGGCCCAGGGTGTGAGGGCTGGGCACCTTGTGTGCCATGAATCGGGGTGTGAGGGCTGGGCAGCACTTTAGGTACATGACCAGGGTGTGGAGGCCGCTTCAGTGCTGGCTAGGGGTGGGAGGGCTGGGCACCTCATGAGGTCATGACCTGGGTGTGAGGGCCGGGCACCCTTATGCCATGAAACGGGTGTGTGAGTGCTGGGCACCCATACAGTGCTTTGAACCAGG
Source organism: Homarus americanus (assembly GCF_018991925.1). NCBI lineage: Eukaryota > Metazoa > Arthropoda > Malacostraca > Decapoda > Nephropidae > Homarus > Homarus americanus. The sequence continues at coordinate 13,467 of NW_024713919.1, forward strand.
GTGTGAGGGCTGGGCACCCTTTCAGTGACATGGCCTGGGTGGAGGGCCGGGCACCCTCCAACACCATGACCTGGGGTGTGAGGGCTGGGCACCCTTTCAGTTCCATGAATCGGGGTGTGAGGGCCGGGCACCCTTCAGCACCATAACCCGGGTGTGTCAGGCGGGCATCAATCCAGCACCATGGCCTGGGGTGTGAGGGCCAGGCACCCCTTCAGTGCTGGCGACCTGGTGAGGGCGACACCCCTTCAGTGACATGACCTGGGGTGAGGGCTGGCACCAGTGAGACATGGCCGAGTGAGGGTCGAACCCAGCACCACGACCTGGGGTTTGAGGGCCGGGCACCTTCAGTGACATGACCCGGGGTGTGAAGGCCGGGCACCTTCCAGCACCATGACCCGGGGTATGAGGGCGGGCACCCCTTTAGGGCTATGACCAGGGTGGCCGGGCACCTCCAGCAGCACCATGACCTGGGGTATGAGGCCGGGCACTTTAGGGCTATGACCCAGGGCTGAGCACCACTTTAGGTACATGACTAGGGGTTTGAGGCCGGGCAAACCTCAGTGCCATGGCCAGGGTTGGGAGGGCGGGCACCCCATCAGTGCTATGACCCGGGGTGTGAGGGCTGGGCACCACTTCAGTGACATGACCCGTGTGTGAGGGCCGGGCACCATGGGACATGACCGTGAGGGGCGGCACCACTTCAGCACCATGACCCGAGTGTGGAGAGCTGGGCACCTTTAGTGACATACCAGGGTGTGAGGGCTGGGCACCCTTTAGGTCTATGACCCGGGGTGGGAGGGGTTGGCACCAATACAGTACCATGGCTCCGGCTTGAGGGCCGGACACCCTCAGTGCCGTGAATCGGGTGTGGGGGCCGTCACCCCTTCAGCACTATGAGACCTGGTGTGAGGGCTGGGCACCAATACAGTCCATGGCCTGGGGTTTGAGGGCCGGACACCCTTCAGTGACATGAGCTGGGTAGCAGATTGTACCGTCAGTGCCATGAATCGGGGTGTGATGTCCGGGCACCCTTCATCTCCATGACCCATGAGGGCAGCACCTCCAGCACCGTGGCCCGGGGTGTGAGGGCCGGGCACCTTCAGTGACATGACCTGGGGTGTGAGGGCCGGGCACTCAAGGTCCATGACCCGGGGTGTCATGGCTGTGCACCTTGCTGGGTGAACTGGGGTGGAGGGCTGGGCACCATTTCAGTGCCATGAATCGGGGTGTGAGGCTGGGCACCCTTCAGCCTCATGACCTGGTGAGGCACCAATATCAGTACCATGGCCTACGGTTTGAGGGGGCTGGACACCCTTCAGTGACATGAGCTGAGTGTGATGGCTGGGCACCCCTTGAGTGACATGACCTGGGGTGAGGGCTGGCACCCCATCAGCACCATGACCTGGGTGTGAGGCCGGGCACCTGCTTCAGCACCATGACCCGGGGTGTGAGGGCCAGGCACCCCTTCAGTGCCATTACCCCTGGGTGTGAGGGCTGGGCACCCCTCCAGCACAATGGCTCTGGAGGGCCAGGCACCCCTTCACAGTGCTGGCGGATGGCCCAGGGTTTGAGGGCCGGGCACTTCTGTGACATGACCTGTGGTGTGAGGGCCGGGCACCCTTAGAGTGACATGACCCGGGAGTGAGGGCCGGGCACCCCTCCAGCACCATGACCTGGGGTGAGGGCCGGGCACCTTTCAGTGACATGACCTGGGTAAAGGCCGGGCACCTCCAGCACCATGGACCGGCATGAGGCTGCACCCTTTAAGTGCCATGACCCGGGGTGTGAGGGCCGGGCACCACTTTAGGATGAGGGCATTGAGGGCCGGGCAAACCTTCAGTGCTGTAATAGGGTGGAGGCCACCACTGTGCAAGAACCGGGTGTGAGGGCGGCACCACTCAGTGACATGGACCTGGGGTGAGGGGCCAGGCACCGCTATAGTGACATGACCCAGGGTGTGAGGACTGGGCACCCGTCCAGTGCCATGAATCGGGGTGGGGTCCAGGCACCTCCAGCACCATTGCCCTGGGTGGAGGGCCGGCACCCTTTCAGTGACATGACCTGGGTGAGGCTGGGCACTGCACCATGGCCGGGGTGTGAGGGCTGGCACCCTCCAGCACCATGACCTGGTGTGAGGGCCAGGCACCCCTCAGTGCCATGACCAGGTGGGCAAAGCTTCAGTGGCGGCTGGGTGTGAGGGCAGGCACCATCAGCCATGACCTGGGGTGTGAGGCCGGGCACCCTTTAAGTGAAACGGGGTGATTGACGGGCACCCATACATTGTTTTAAACCAGGGTGAGGGTGGGCACCCTTCACAAGACCCAGGGTGTCAGGGCTGCACCTCAGCACCATGACCTGGAGGTGAGGGCTGGCACCCCTATAAGTGACATGAACTTGGGTTTAGGGCTGGCACCCTTCTTCATGACATGAAACAGGGTGTGAGGGCAGGGCACCCTACAGTGTTAGTGAACTGTGTGAGGGCTGGGCACCCTTTCACATGACCTGGGTGAGGGCTGGCACCCCTTCAGTGTCATGACCTGGGGTTAGGGCCTGACACCTCCAGCATCATGGCCCTGGTGAGGGCCTGGCACCCTTGCAGTGCCAGAATCGTGTGAGTGCCGGGCACCACTTTAGGTACATGACCAGCGGTGTGAGGCCGGGCAAGCTTCAGTGCCGGCTAGGGGTGTGGGGCCGGGCACCTGCTGAGTGCCAGTGAATGGGTGGGAGGGCTGCACCTTCTCACATGACCCGGAGGTTAGGGTTGGGCACCTCCACCATGAACTGAGTGTGAGGGCCGCACTTAAGGAGGCATGAACTGGGGTTTAGAGGGCACCCCTTCTAGTGACATGAAACGGGTGTGAGGCCGGGCACCCCTACAGTTGCGAACTGGGGTGTGAGGCACCAATACAGTACCATGGCCTGGGTTTGAGGCCGGACACCTTCAGTGACATGAGCCGGGGTGTGATGACTGGGCACTGTTCTGGTGCCATGAATCGGTGTGATGTCCGGGCACCCTTCATCTCCATGACCCGGTATGTGAGGGGCCGGGCACCTCCAGCACCGTGGCTCGGGTGAGGCCGGGCACCCTTCAGTGAACATTGACCTGGGTGAGGGCTGGGCACTCCTTTAGGTCCATGACCAAAGTCATGGCACCCTTGCAGTTGCGACCTGGGTGTGAGGGCTGGCACCATTTAGTGCCATGAATCGGGGTGTGAGGGCTGGGCACCCTTCAGCAATTATGACCTGGTGTAGGCCGGGCATTGACAGTACCATGGCTCTGTGGTTTGAGGGCCGGACACCCCTTCAGTGACATGAGAGCTGGAGTTTGATGGCTGGGCACCCCTTGGTGACATACACCTGGGTGGGCTGGGCACCCATCAGCACCATGACCTGGATGAGGCCTCACCGTCAGCACCATGACCTGGGTGTGAGGGCTAGGGCACCCCTTCAGTGCCATTACCCGGGTGAGGGGGCCGGGCACCCTCCAGTAATAATGGGTTTGGGGTGAGGGCCAGGCACCTTCTAGTGCTATGGTCCTGGGTCTGAGGCTGGGCACCCTTTCAGTGACATGACCTGTGGTGTGAGGGGCACCTTTCAGTGACATGACCTGGAGGTGAGGGCGGGCACCCTCCAGCACCATGACCCGGGAGGGCCGGGCACCCTTCAGTGACATGACCTGGGTGTAAAGGCTGGCACCTCCAGCACCATGACCTGTGTCAGTGGGTTACACCTTTAGTGCCATGACCTGGGGTGTGAGGGCCGGGCACCAATTTAGGTACAAGGACCAGGGCATTGAGGGCTGGGCAACCTTCAGTGCCATGGCCAGGTGAGGGCTGGGCACCTTTTCAGTGCCAAGGACCTGGGTGTGAGGGCTGGGCACCATCAGTGACATGACCTGGGTGTGAGGGCCAGGCACCGCTATAGACATGACCCAGGGTGTGGGGACTGGCACCCGTTCAGTGCCATGAATCGGGTGTGATGTCCGGGCACCTCTCCAGCACCATGGGCCTGGGGTGTGAGGGCCGGGCACCCTTCAGTGACATGACCCGTGTGTGAGGGCCGGGCACTCCTCCAGCACCATGGCCTGGGGTGTGAGGGCCACCCCTTCAGTGTCATGACCTGAGGTGTCAGGGGCCTGACACCCTCCAGCACCATGGCCCGGGGTGAGGGCTGCACCTCCAGCACCATGACCCGGAGGGCCAGGCACCCCTCAGTGCCATGACCAGGGGTGGAGGGCCGGGCAAAGCTTCAGTGCCATGGCCAGGGGTGAGGGCCAGGCACCTCATCAGTGCCATGACCTGGGTGTGAGGGCTGGCACCCCTTAATGCCATGAAACGGGGTATTGATACCCATACATTGCTAAACCAGGGTGTGAGGGTGGGGCACCCCTTCACAAGACCCAGAGTGTCGATGGGCACCCTTCAGCAGACCCGGAGTGAGGGCCGGGCACCCCATATGACATGAACCGGGGTTTTAGGCCGGGCACCCCTTCAGTGACAAGGAAACAGGGTGGGGGGGCAGGGCACCCCTACAGTGTTATGAACTGGTGTGAGGGCCGGGCAACCTTCACATGACCCGGGGTGAAGGGCCAGGCACCCCTTCAGTGTCATGGACCTGGGTGTCAGGCCTGACACCTCAGCATCATGGCCTGGGTTGAGGGGGCCTGGCACCTTGCAGTGCATGAATCGGGAGTGAGTGCCGGGCACCACTTAGGCACATGACCAGGGGTGTGAGGGCTGGGCAGCTTCAGTGCCATGGCCAGGGGGTGAGGCTGCACCTCATGAGTGCCATGAACGGGGTGTGTGGAGGGCAGGCACCATGAGTGCTGAACCAGGTTGGAGGGTCGGCACTTCACATGACCCGGAGTGTCAGGGTCACACCCTCCAGCACTATGACCTGGAGTGTGAGGGCCGGGCACCATAAGTGACATGAACTGGTTGAGGCTGGGCACCAGTGACATGAACGGGTGGTGAGGGCTGGCACTCTACAGTGTCAGGTAACCGGGGTGAGGGCCGGGCACCGCTTCAGGACCATGACCGGTGAGGGCCAGGCACCCTTCTGTGCCATGACCCGGGGGGCTGGGCACCGTTTCAGTGACATGACCTGGGGTGTGAGGGGACAGAGAGACATGACCAAGGGTGGATGACTGGGCACCCACCAGTGGCGGAATTGGTGTGATGTCCAAGCACCTTCAGCTCCATGACCCGGTATGTGAGGGCTGGGCACCCTCCAGCACCATGGCCTGGGGTGTGAGGGCCAAGCAGTGACATTACCCGGGTGTGAGGGCGAGACCCCTCCAGCACAATGGTCTGGGGTGTGAGGGCTGGGCACTCTTCATTGGCTGACCTGGGGGTGTCATGGCTTGACACCTCCATCATGGCCTGGGTGTGGGGCCTGGCACCCTTGCAGTGCCATGAATCGGGGTGTGAGTGCCGGGCACCACTTTTTAGGTACATGACCAGCGGTGTGAGGGGGTCAAGTGCTATGCCAAGGAGGCTGGGCACCCCTATGAGTGCTATGGAACGGGGGTGTGAGGGCTGCACTCTTCACATGACCTGGAGGTCAGGGTTGGGCACCCTCCAGCACCATGACCTGGAGGTGAGGGCTGGCACCCCATAAGTGACATGAACCTGGGGTTTTAGGGCTGGGCACCCTTCAGTGACACATGAAACGGGGTGTAGGGCTGGCACCCCTACAGTGCTGTGTGAACTGGGGTGTGAGGGCTGGGCACCACACAGTACCATGGCCCGGGTTGAGGCCGGACACCCCTTCAGTGACATGAGCCGTGTGATGACTGGGCACTGGTTCAGTGCCATGAATCGGGGTGTGATGTGGGCACCCTTCATCTCCATGACCTGGTATGTGAGGCGGGCACCTCCACAGCACTCGTGGCTGTGGTAGGTGAGGCTGGCACCCTTCAGTGACATGACCTGGGGTGTGAGGGCTGGGCACTTCTTTAGGTCCATGACCCAAACATGGTGCAGCACCTGCAGGGGTGCGACCTGTGTGAGGCCGGGCACCATTTCAGTGCCATGAATCGGGGTGTGAGGGCTGGGCACCCCTTCAGCACCATGACCTGGGGTGTGAGGGCTGGGCACACAGTGGGTCACCATGGCTCACGGTTTGTGGCCGGGACACTCTTCAGTGACATGAGCGAGGTTTGACGGTCGGGCACCCCTTGGAGTGACATGACCTGGGTGTGAGGGCTGGCACCCATCAGCACCATGACCTGATGTGAGGCCGGGCACCGCTTCAGCACCATGACCTGGGTGTGAGGGCTAGGCACCCTTCAGTGCTATTAGTGCCACCTGGGCAGGTCGTGCTCCAGCACAATGGCTTGGTGTGAGGGCCGGGCACCCTTCAGTGCCATGGCCTGGGGTTCGAGGCCGGGCACCCTTTCAGTGCTGACCTGTGGTGTAGGGCCGGGCACCTTTCAGTGACATGACCCGGGAGGTGAGGGCCGGGCACCCTCCAGCACCATGACCTGGGGTGAGGGCCGGGCACCTTTCAGTGACATGACCTGGGTGTGGGGCTGGGCACCTCTCCAGCACCATGACCTGCATGAGGGCTGGGCACCCTTTAGTGCCAAGTGACCCGGGTGTGAGGCCGGGCACCACTAGGCATGACCAGGGGCATTGAGGGCCGGGCAACCTTCAGTGCCATGGCTAGGGGTGTGAGGGCCAGGCCCCATCAGCCATGACCCGTGGGGTGTGAGGGCTGGGCACCACCAGTGACATGACCCGGGGTGTGAGGGCCAGGCACCGCTATAGTGACATGACCCAGGGTGTGAGGACTGGGCACCCGTTCAGTGCCATGAGAATCGGGGTGTGATGTCCGGCACCTCTCCAGCACCATGGCCTGGGGTGTGAGGGCCGGGCACCCTTTCAGTGACATGACCTGGTGTGTGAGGCCGGGCACTCCTCCAGCACCGCGGCCTGGGTGTGAGGGCCGGGCACCCTTCAGTGTCATGACCCGGATGTGTCAGGGCCTGACACCCCAGCACCATGGCCCGGTGAGGGCCGGGCACCTCCAGCACCATGACCCGGTGTGTGAGGGCCAGGCACTCAGTGCGCATGACCAGGGGTGTGAGGGCCGGGCAAAGCTAGTGCCAGGGGTGTGAGGGCCAGGCACCTCATCAGTGCCATGACCTGTGAGGGCTGGGCACCCCTTATGCCATGAAACGGGGTGTGATTGACGGGCACCCATACATTGCTTTAAACCAGGTGTGGTGGGGCACTTCAAGACCCGGGTGTCGGGGCTGGGCACCCTCCAGCACCATGACCCGGAGTGTGAGGCCGGGCACCCCATAAGTGACATGAACTGGGGTTTTAGGGCCGGGCACCTTCAGTGACAAGAAACAGGGTGTGGGGGGGCCCCTACAGTGTTATGAACCGGGGTGTGAGGGCCGGGCAACCTTCACATGACCCGGGGTAGCAGGCTGGCACCTCTTCAGTGTCATGACCCGGGAAACAGCCTGACACCCTCCAGCATCATGGCCTGGGGTGAGGCCTGGCACCCTTGCAGTGCCATGAATCGGGGTGAGTGTCAACCACTAGGTACATGACCAGGGGTGTGAGGGCCGGGCAGCTTCAGTGCCATGGCCAGGGGTGAGGCCGGGCACCTCATGAGTGCCAGGAACGGGGGTGTGAGGGCCGGGCACCCATACAGTGCTTTAACCAGGTTGTGAGGTCGGGCTCACATGACCGAGTGTCAGGGCTGGGCACCCCTCCAGCACCATGGACCTGAGTGGTGTAAGGGGCAAGTTATGAACTGGGTTAGGGCCGGGCACCCTTCAGTGACATGAATGTGTGAGGCTGCACCTACAGCAGTGCTGCGAACCGGGGTGTGAGGGGCACCATCAGGACCATGACCTGGGTGTGAGGGCCAGGCACCTTTCTGTGCTATGACCCGGGGTGTGTGGGCCGGGCACCGTTTCAGTGACATGACCCGTGTGAGGGCTGGGGCACACCTTCAGAGACATGACCAAGGGTGTGATGACCGGGCACCTGTTCAGTGCCATGAATTGGGGTGTGATGTCCGGGCACCCTTCAGCTCCATGACCCGGTATGTGAGGGCCGGGCACCCTCCAGCACCATGGCCTGGGGTGTGTGAGGCCGGGCACTCTTTTAGACATTACCCGGGTGTGAGGGCCAGGCACCCTCCAGCACAATGGCCTGGGGGGAGGGCTTGGCACCTTCATTGCCATGACCTGGGGGTTGTGCATGGACACCCTCCAGGCCCGGGGTGTGGCCGGGCACCCTTGCACTGCCATGAATCGGGATGTGAGGGCGGGGCACCACTTTAGGTACATGACCAGGGGTGAGGGCCGGGCAAAGCTTCAGTGCCATGGCCAGGGTGTGAGGGCCGGCACCTCATGAGTGTCATGACCCGGGGTGTGAGGCCGGGCACCCCATGATGAATGTGAGTGCTGGGCACCCATACAGTGCTTTGAACCAGCGTGGTGAGGGTCGGGCACCCCTTCACATGACCCGGAGGTCAGGCTGGGCACCTTCAGTGCCATGACCCGGAGTGTCAGGGCTGGGCACCCTCCAGCACCATGACCTGGAGGAGGGCTGGGCACCCCATATGACATGAACTGGGGTTTAGGGGTGGCACCCCAGTAACATGAAACGGGGTGTGAGGCTGGCACCCTGCAGGCAGTGTGGGACAGGCACCGCTTCAGGACCATGACCTGGGGTGTGAGGGCCAGCCACCTTTCTATGCACGGGGTGTGTGGGACGGGCACTGTTTCAGTGACATGACCCGTGAGGGCCGCGCACCCCTTAAGTGCCATGAAACGGCGTGTGGGTGCCGGGCACCCATACAGTGCTTTGAACCAGGGTGTGAGGGTCGGGCACCCCTTCACATGATCCGGAGTGTCAGGGCTGGGCACCCCTCCAGCACCATGACCCGGAGTGTGAGGGTCGGGCACCCCATAAGTGACATGAACCGGGGTTTTAGGGCCGGGCACCCCTTCAGTGACATGAAACGGGGTGTGGGGGCAGGGCAACCCTACAGTGTTATGAACCGGGGTGTGAGGGCCGGGCACCCTTTCACATAACCCGGGGTGTAAGGGCCAGGCACCCCTTCATTGCCATGACCCGGAGTGTGAGAGCTGGGCACCCCTTCAGTGACATGACCGAGGTGTGAGGCCGGGCACCTTTCAGTGACACATGACCCGGGGTGAGGGCTGGCACCCTTCAAAGTGCTGGGCGACCCCTGGTGGAAGGGCACCCCTTGGCGTTGGCGTGAACGGGGTGTGAGTGCCGGGCACCCATACAGTGCTTTTTGAACCAGGTTAGAGGCCGGGCACCTCATCAGTGCCATGACCCGGGGTGTGAGGGCTGGGCACCACTTCAGTGACATGACCCGGGGTGTGAGGGCCGGGCACCGCTTTAGTGACATGACCCGGGGTGTGAGGGCCGGGCACCCCTTCAGCACCATGACCCGGAGTGTGAGAGCTGGGCACCCCTTCAGTGACATGACCCGGGGTGTGAGGGCCGGGCACCCCTTTAGGTCTATGACCCGGGGTGTGAGGGCCGGGCACCAATACAGTACCATGGCCCGGGGTTTGAGGGCCGGACACCCCTTCAGTGCCATGAATCGGGGTGTGAGGGCCGGTCACCCCTTCAGCACCATGACCCGGGGTGTGAGGGCCGGGCACCAATACAGTACCATGGCCCGGGGTTTGAGGGCCGGACACCCCTTCAGTGACATGAGCCGGGGTGTTATGACTGGGCACCGGTTCAGTGCCATGAATCGGGGTGTGATGTCCGGGCACCCCTTCATCTCCATGACCCGGTATGTGAGGGCCGGGCACCCCTCCAGCACCGTGGCCCGGGGTGTGAGGGCCGGGCACCCCTTTAGGTCCATGACCCGGGGTGTCATGGCCGTGCACCCCTACAGTGCTGCGAACCGGGGTGTGAGGGCCGGGCACCATTTCAGTGCCATGAATCGGGGTGTTAGGGCCGGGCACCCCTTCAGCACCATGACCCGGGGTGTGAGGGCCGGGCAAGGGCCGGGCACCCATTTAGTGCTATGACCCGGGGTGTGAGGCTGGCACCACTCTTAGGGTACATGACCAGGGGCATTGAGGGCCGGGCAAACTCTTCATTGCTATTGCTAGGCGTGTGAGGGCTGGCACCTCATCAGTGCTAAGGACCTGGGGTGTGAGGGTGGGCACCACTTCAGTGACATGGACCCTGGGTGAGGGGCTGGCACTGCTTAGGGACATGACCTGGGGTGTGAGGGGGGCCGGCACCACTTTAGGTACATGACCAGGGGTGTGAGGGCGGGGCAAAGCTTCAGTGCTATGGCCAGGGGTGAGGGCCGGGCACTCATGAGTGCTGGGCGACCCGGTGTGTGAGGGCTGCACCCCCCTAAGTGCATGAAACGGGGTGTGAGTGTGCCGGGCACCCATACAGTGCTTTGAACCAGGGTGTGTGGAGGGTCGGGCACCCCTTCACATGACCCGGAGTGTCAGGGCTGGGCACTGCTTTAGTGACATGACCTGGGTGTGTGAGGGCCGGGCACTGCTGAGACACATGACCTGGGGTGAGGGCCGGGCACCCCCTTCAGTAACATGACCCGGGTGGTGAGGGCCGGGCACCCTTTTCAGTGACATGTCCCAGGAGGTGAGGGCCGGGCACCCCTCCAGCACTATGACCCGGGGTGTGAGGGCTGGGCACCCTTCTGCGACATGACCTGGGTAGGAAGGCCGGGCACCCTCCAGCAACCATGACCCGGGGTGGCGAGGGCTGGCACCCCTTAGTGGTATGACCCGGGGTGTGTGGAGGAGCCGGGCACAACTTAACGTGACATGACCTGGGTGTGTGAGGGCCAGGGGCAATCCCTTCAGTGCCAGCGGCTAGGGGTGTGGAGGGTCGGGCACCCCATCAGTGCCATGACCCGGGGTGTGAGGGGCTGGCACCACTTCATTGACATAACCCAGGGTGTAAGTGCCAGCACCCCCTAGTGACATGACCTGGGGTGTGAGGGCTGGGCACCTCAGCACCATGACCCGGGTGTGAGGGAATGGCGGCTGCTCAGTGCCATGACCTGGGTGTAGGGCTGGGCACCCCTTCAGACATGACTAAGGGTGTGAGGAACGGCACCCGCTCAGTGCCATGAATAGGGGTGTGATGTCCGCACCCCTTCATTCCATGACCTGCAGTGTGAGGGGCTGGCACTTCTCCAGCAATCAGGGTTCGGGTGTGTGGAGGGGGCCGGGCACTCTTCAGAAGACTTGACCCGGGGTGAGGGCTGGCATCTTTAGGTCCATGACCCGGGGGGTGTCATGGCCGTGCACCCCTACAGTGCTGGGTGATCCAGAGGGTGTGAGGGCCGGGCACCCTTTCAGTGCCATGAATCGGGGTGAGGGCTGGGCACCCTTCAGCACCATGACCCGGGGTGTGAGGGCCGGCACCAATACAGTATCATGGCCCGTGTTTGAGGGCCGGATACCCCTTCAGTGACATGAGCTGGGTGTGACGGCTGGGCACCCCTTCAGTGACATGACCTGGGGTGTGAGGACCGCAACTTATCAGGCACCATGACCTGGGTGTGAGGGCCGGGCACTTTCAGCACCATGACCTGGGGTGAGGGCCAGGCACTCTTCAGTGCCATGACCTGGGTGGTGGGGGCTACACTTTTCTCAGTGACATGACCTGGGGTGAGGTCTGCACACCTTCAGAGACATGAGACCAAGGGTGGAGGGCTGGGCACCTCTCCAGCACCATGGCCCGGGGGTGTGAGGCTGCACCCTTTCAGTGACATTTCCCGGGTGTGAGGGCCGGGCACCTCTCCAGCACAATGGCCTGGGGTGGAGGGGCTGGCACTTTCAGTAGCCATGACCCGGGGTGTCAGGGTGCCTGACACCCTCCAGCACCATGGCCCGGGGTGTGAGGGCTGGCACTTTGCAGTGTCATGAATCGGGGTGTGAGGGCTGGGCACCACTTTAGGTACATGACCAGGGTGTGGGAGGGCCGGGCAAAGCTCAGTGCCATGGCTAGGGGTGTGTGGTGGAGGCCGGGCACCTCATCAGTGCCATGATCCGGGGTGTGTGAGGCCGGGCACCCCTTAAGTTAAGGAAACGGGGTGTGAGTGCCAGGCACCCATACAGTGCTTTGAACCAGGGTGAGGGTCACACTTCACATGACCCGGAGTGTCAGGGCTGGGCACCCTCCAGCAACATGACTCTGGAGTGTGAGGCTGGGCACCCCATAAGCGACATGAAACGGGGTTTAGGGCTGGGCACCCTTTCAGTAGACATGAAACGGGGTGTGGGGGGCAGGGCAACTTCACAGTGTTATGAACTGGTGTGAGGGGGCCGGGCCCCTTTCACTCTGGACTCCTGGGTGTAAGGGGCTGGCACCTCAGCACCATGACCTGGTGTGAGGGTAGGGCCAGGCACACCTTCAGGGTGCGACCCGGGGTGTGGGAGGGGCCAGGCACCCCTTTAGTGCCATGACCCGGGGTTTGAGGCCGGGAACCCTTCAGTGATATGACCCTGGTGTGAGGGTCGGGCACCCTTCAGGTGACATGGACCTGGGAGGTGAGGGCCGGGCACCCCTCCAGAGCACTATGACCTGGGGTGAGGGCCGGGCACTTTTCAGTGACATGACCCGGGGTGAGGGGCCGGCACCCCCTTTTAGGACATGACCTGGGGTGAAAGCCGGGCAGACCCGTGGTGAGTGGCCGGAACCCCCAACCCATGACCTGGGTTTCAGGGCCTGGCACCCTTTACGTCCATGACCCAGGAGGGCTGGCACCCCTCCAGCACCATTTCCAGGTGAGGGCGCACCCCTTCGCCATGAACTGGGCTATAAGGCTGGGCACACCTTCAGTGCCATGAAAACGGGGGTGAGGCCAGCACCCCAAAGCTGTGAACCGGTGAGGTCCGGCACCCCCTCACATGACCCGGGTTTGAGGGCCGGGCAACCTTCAGTGCGAAATGAGTGAAGGAAGGCACCCCACAGAGCTATAACCGGGTGTGTGAAGCCTGCCACCTCACCACATGACACGGGAGGCCGGGCCCCTTTCAGAGCCAAGACCGGGTTGGAGGGTCGGGCACCTCCAGAAAACATGGCCTTGATTGTGAAGGCCGGGCACCCTTCAGCGTCATGACACGGGCGTGTCAGGGCCTCATACCCCCTCCAGCACCATGGCCCGGGGTGAGCAGGCACCCCAGTGCCATGAATCGGGGGAGGGCCGGCACCCCTAACGCACACCAGGGGTGAAGGCAGGGCCAACAGCAGGCCAGGGTGTGATGGCTGGCACCTCATCAGTGCATGACCCGTGGTGAGGGCCGGGCACCCTTCAGTGACATGACCCTGTGCAATGCCGGCACCCCTTCAGTGACATAACCCAGGTTGTGAGGCGCTCACACCACCAAAAGACATGAACCTACAGAATGGCACCCCTTCAGTGCATCACGAAACGGTGAGGGCTGCCCCCTTCAGTGCCATGACCCTGAGTGTTAGAGCTGCACCCCTTCAGACAGACCCGGGTGAGGGCCACCCCTTTCAGTGACATGACCTGGGGTGTGAGGGCCGGGCACCCCTGAGCACTATGTCCTGGGATGAGGGCCGGCATCCCTTCAGAAAACATGACCCGTGAGGGCTCCCCTCAGTGCCATGACCGGAGAGGAGGGCCGGCACCCAGTGACATGACCCGTGTGAGGCCTGATACCCCTCAGTGTCATGAACCGGTGAGGCCTGGGCACCCCTTCACATGACCCTGGTTGCCACCTGGCACCCTCCAGCCCCCACCATGACCTGGGGGTGGGAGGGGCAGGGCACCCCTCCAGCACGATGAGATGGGTGTGAGGGCCAGGCACCCCTTCACCATAAACCAGGAGTGAGAGGCCAGCACCCTTTCAGAGACATGACCCGGGGTGTGAGGTCAGGCACCCCCCAGCAACATGGCCTGGATTGTAAGGCCGGGCACCCCCTTCAGTGTCATGACACGGGGTAGCCAGGGCCTGACACCCCTCCAGCACCATGGCCCGGGTGTGAGGCCAGGCACCCTTTCAGCATGCCAAACCGGGGTGTGAGGCCCGGGCACCTCAATAACGCATGACCAGGGGTGTGAGGGCAAACCTACAGTGCCATGGCCAGTGTGAACCTGGCACCCCATCAGTCCATGACCCGTAGGTGAAGGCCAGGCACCCCTTCAGTGACATGACCCGGGTGTTAATACGGGCACCCCTTCAGACATGACCCATGTGAGGGCCAGGCACCCCATAGAGCACATGACCAAGATTAGGGCCGGGCACCCCTCAGTGCCAAGAAACAGGGTGTGAGAGCCCAGGCCCCCTTCAGTGCCATGACCCGGAGAGTTAGGCCGGGCACCCCTTCAGTGACATGACCAGGGTGTGAGGGCTGGCACCCTTTCAGTGACATGAACCTGGGTGTGAGGGCTGGCACCCCCTTCACATGACCGGATGTCAGGGCCGGGCACCCTCCAGCACCATGACCCGTGTGAAGGCCACGCACCCCTTCAGTGCCATGACCAGAGTGAGGCCGGCACCCCTTCAGTGACATGACCCGGTGTGAGGCAGGACACCCCCTCCAGCACTAAGACCCGGTGAGGGCCAGGCACCCCTTCAAGCCAAGGATGCAGGGGCCGGGCACCCCCCAACAACCCACCCAACCCCTCCAGCACCATGACCGGGTGTGAGGGCCAGGCACCCTTCAAGTCATGACCCGGTGTAGCAGCGGCACCCCTCCACAACATGACCCGGGTGAGGCAGGGCACCCTCCCATTGCCATGAAACGGGGTGTGAGCCAGGCACCAAATTAAGTACATGACCAGGAGTGATGGCCTGGCAAACCTTCAGTGACATGGCTAGGTGACGGCCAGGCACCTCATCAGTGCCATGACCGGCGTGAGCGGGCACCCTCCAGCACCATGGCCTGGCAGAGCCAGGCACCCATCAGTGTCATAACCTGTCAGGGGCCTGACACCTCCAGCACCCCATGGCCCCGGGCGAGGCCAGGCACCCTTCAGTGCCATGAATCGGGGTGAGGGCATGGAAACCACTTTAGGTACATGACCAGGGGTGTGAGGCCGGCAAAACCTCAGTGCCATGACCAGGGTTGGAGGACGGCACCTCATCAGCCATGACCCGGGGTGAGGCAGGGCACCCCCTGACATGACCCGGGTGAGGGCCGGCACCCCTTCAATAACATGACCCGGGGTGTAGGCACGTGCACCCCTTCAGTGACATGACCCAGGGTGTGAGGCCACCCCTTCAGCACCTGACCCAGGGTGATGGTGGGCACCCCTTCAGTGCCATGACACACAGGTGTGAGGCCAGGCCCCATTCAGTGCCATGACCCAGAGTGTGAGGGCAGGCACCCCTTCCGTGACAGACCCAGTGTGTGAGGGCCAGGCACCCCTTCAGTGTCATGAAACAGGGTTGTGAGGCCAGGCACCCCTTCACATGACCCGGTAAGGGCCAGGCACCCTTCAACACCAAGATCCGGGTTTGAGGGCCAAGCACCTCAAGCCATGACCCGGAGTGGAGAGCTGGGCACCTTCAGTGACATGAACCGGGGTGTGAGTGCCAGGCACCCATACAGTGCTGAACCAGGGTGTGAGGCCGGCACCCCTTCACATGACCTGGTAGCCAGGCCTGGCACCCCCCAACACAACCGACGCGGGTGTCAGGGCGGGCACCAAATGACAGAACCCTGGTGTTAGGGCCAGGCACCCTTCAGTGTCATGAAATGGGTGGGAGAACACCCCTACAGTGTTATGAACCGGGAGGCCGGGCTCGCATGAACCCGGGTGTCAGAGCCGGGCACACTACAGTGTCAGTAACCTGGGTGTGAGGCCAAACCCAAGTGCCATGAAACGTGATGTAGTGCCGGGCACCCATACAGTGCTTTGAACCAGGGTGTAAGGGACAGGCACCCTTCGCATGACCGGTGTCAGGACTGGGCACCCCTCCAGAACCAGCCTGCAGGGCAGGCACCCTTTAGTGCCATGAATCGGGGTAGCCAGCACCACCTCAGATACATGACCAAAAATGTGAGCGCCGGGCAAACCTTCAGTGCCATGACCCGGTGTGTGAGGGCCAACACCCTTCAGTGTCATAACCCGGGTGTAGCCTTCCCTCCAGCACCATGGCCCAGGGTGTGAGGCCGGGCACCCTTTCAGTGACATGACCCGGGGTGTGAGGAACGGGAACCCCTCCAGCACCATGGCCTGGGGTGTGAGGGCCGGGCACCCCTTCAGTGTCATGACCCAGGTGTGTCAGGGCCTGACACCCCTCCAGCACCATGGCCCGGGGTGTGAGGGCCGGGCACCCTTTCAGTGCCATGAATCGGGGTGTGAGGGCCGGGCAAACCTTCAGTGCCATGGCCAGGGGTGTGACGGCCGGGAACCTCATCAGTGCCATGACCCGGGGTGTAAGGGCCGGGCACCCCTCCAGCACCATGGCCTGGGGGTGTGAGGGCCGGGCACCCCTTCAGTGACATGACCCAGGGTGTGAGGGCCGGGCACCCCTTCAGCACCATGACCCGGAGTGTGAGGGTGGGCACCCCTTCAGTGCCATGACCCGGGGTGTGAGGGCCGGGCTCCCCTTCAGTGCCATGACCTGGAGTGTGAGGGCCGGGCACCCCTTCAGTGACATGACCCGGGGTGTGAGGGCCGGGCACCCCATAAGTGACATGAACCAAGGTGTTAGGGCCGGGCACCCCTTCAGTGTCATGAATCGAGGTTGTGAGGGCCGGGCACCCATTCACATGACCCGGGGTGTAATGGCCGGGCACCCCTACAACACCATGATCCGGGGTGTGGGGGCAGAGCACCCCTACAGTGTTATGAACCGGGGAGTGAGGGCCGGGCACCCCTTCACATGAACCGGGGTGTCAGAGCTGGGCACCCTTTCAGTGTCAGTAACCTGGGTGTGAGGGCCGGGCACCCCTTAAGTGCCATGAAACGTGATGTGAGTGCCGGGCACCCATACAGTGCTTTGAACCAGGGTGTGAGGGCCGAGCACCCCTTCGCATGAACCGGGGTGTCAGGACCGGGCACCCCTCCAGTACCATGGCCCGGGGTGTGAGGGCCGGGCACCCCTTCAGCTTCATGACCCGGTATGTGAGGGCCGGGCACCCCTCCAGCACCATGGCCCGGGGTGTGAGGGCATGGCTCCCCTCCAGCATAATGGCCCGGGGTGTGAGGGCCGGGCACCCCTTCAGTGTCATGACCCGGGGTGTGAGGGCCGGGCACCCCTCCAGCACCATGGCCTGGGGTGTGAGGGCCGGGCACCCCTTCAGTGTCATTACCCGGGTGTGTCAGGGCCTGACACCCCTCTAGCACCATGGCCCGGGCAGTGAGGGCCGGGCACCCTTTCAGTGCCATGAATCGGGGTGTGAGGGCCGGACACCACGTTAGGTACATGACCAGGGGTGTGAGGGCCGGGCAAACCTTCAGTGCCATGGCTAGGGGTGTGAGGGCCGGGCACCTCATCAGTGCCATGACCCGGTGTGTGAGAGCTGGGCACCCCTCCAGTGACATGACTCGGGGTGTGAGGGCCGGGAACCCCTCCAGCCCCATGGCCTGGGGTGTGAGGGCCGGGCACCCCATCAGTGTCATGAAACGGGGTGTGGGGGCAGGGCACCCCTACAGTGTTATGAACCGGGGTGTGAGGGCCATGCACCCTTTCACATGACCCGGGGTGTAAGGGCCGGACACACCTTCAGCACCATGACCCGGGGTGTGAGGGCCAGCCACCCCTTCAGTGCCATGACCCGGAGTGTGAGAGCTGGGCACCCCTACAGAGCTATAAACCGGGGTGTGAGGGCCGGGCACCCCTTTACATGACACGGGGTGTGAGGGCCAGGCACCTTTTCAGTGCCATGACCGGGGTGTGAGGGCCGGGCCCCCCTCCAGCACCATGGCCTGGGGTGTGAGGGCCGGGCACCACTTCAATGTCATGACCTGGGTGTGTCAGGGCCTGACATCCCTCCAGCACCATGGCCCGGGGTGTGAGGGCCGGGCACCCTTTCAGTGCCATGAATCGGGGTGTGAGGGCCGGGCAAACCTTCAGTGCCATGGCCAGGGGTGTGACGGCCGGGAACCTCTACCAGTGCCATGGCCCGGGGTGTGAGGGCCGGGCACCCCTCCAGCACCATGGCCCGGGGTGTGAGGGCCGGGCACCCCTTCAGTGTCATGAACAGGGGTGTCCTGGCCGGACACCCCTCCAGAACCATGGCCCGTGGTGTGAGGGCCGGGCACCCTTTCAGTACCATGAATCGGGGTGTAGGGCCGGGCACCACTTTAGGTACATGACCAGGGGTGTGAGGGCCGGGCACCTCATCAGTGCCATGACCCGGGCTGTGAGGGCCGGGCACCTCTTCAGTGACATGACCAGGAGTGTTAGGTCCTGGCACCCCTTCAGTGCCATGACCCGGAGTGTGAGGGCCGGGCACCTACAAGTGACATGAACCACAGTGTTAGGGCTGGGCACCCCTTCAGTTTCATGAATCGGGGTTGTGAGGGCCGGGCACCTTTCACATGACCCGGTGTAAGGCCGGGCACCCCTTCAACACCATGATCCGGGGTGTGGAGGGCCAGGCAACCTTCAGTGACATGACCTGGGTGTGAGTGCCGGGCACCCATACAGTGCTTTGAACGGGTGTGAGGGCCGAGCACCCTTCACATGACCCAAAAGTCAGGGCTGGGCACCCTCCAGCACCATGACCCGGGGTGTCAGGGCCGGGCACCCCATAAGTGACATGAACCGTGGTAAGTTAGGGCGGCACCCTTCTGTCATGAAACGGCGTAGGGGCAGAGCACTACAGTGTTATAGAACCGGGGTGTGAGGACCAGCACCCTTCACATGACCCGGGGTGTCAGGGCCGGGCACCCTTTCAGAGTCAGGAACCTGGGTGTGAAGGCCGGCACCACAGCGAAACGGGATGTGAGTGCCGGGCACCGATAAATTGCTTTGAACCAGGGTGTGAGGGCGGGCACCTTCGCATGACCCGGCAAGGGCAGGCACCCTCCAGCACCATGACCCGGGTGTGAGGGGGCCAGGCACCCCTTCAGTGCCATGACCGGAGTGTGAGGGCCAGGCACCCCTTCAGTGCCCTGAACCGGAGTGTGAGGGCACCCTTTCAGTGATGTGACCCGGTGTGTCAGGGCCTGACAGCCCCGACCATGGCCGGGGTGGAGGCCGGGCACCCTTTCAGTGACATGACCTGGGCAGGGCACCCTCCAGCACCATGACCCTGGGTGTGAGGGCCGAAGCACCCCCTTCAGTGCCATGATCCGGAGTGTGTCAGCTGACAGCCCCGGAGCACCATGGCCGGGGTGAGGGGCACCGACATGACCCGGTGTGAGGTCAGGCACCCTCCAGCACCATGACCGGGGGTGAGGGCCAGGCACCCCTTCAGTGCCATGAACGGGAGGAGGGCCGGGCACCCATTCACCGACATGACTCCGTGAGGGCAGGGGAACCCCTCCAGCACCATGGCCTGTGGTGTGAGCGCCGGGCACCCTTCATGTCATGACCCGGGTGTGTCAGGGCCTGACAGCCTCAGCACCATGGCCCGGGCGAGGGCCGGGCTCCCAAATTAGGTACATGACCAAGTGTGTGAGGGCCGGGCACCCATACAGTGTTTTAACCAGGGTATGAGGGCAGGACACCCCATGCGAACATGAACTGGGTTAGGGCCGGGCCCCTACATTGCCTATGGGGTGTGGAGCAGCACCCCTACAGTGTTACGAACCGGGTGCCGGGCACCCCTTCACATGAGCCGGGTGTAAGGCCGGGCACCCCCAGCACCATACGACCCTGGGTGTGAGGGCCAGGCACCCCTTCAGTGCCATGATCCGAGGTGAGAGCTGGGCACCCTTCAGTGACATGACCTGTTGTGAGGGCCGGGCACCTTTCAGTGACATGACCTGGGTGAGGGCCGGGCACCTCCAGCACCATGGCCTGGGTGTGAGGGCACCCTTCAGTGTAATGACCTGGTGTGTCAGGGCCTGACACCCTCCAGCACCATGGCCCGGGTGTGAGGGCCGGGCACCCTTCCTGCCATAAATCAGGGAGTGAGCCTGGCATCACTTTAGGTACATGACCAGTTTGAGGGCCGGGCACTCTTTAGTGACATGACCCGGGGTGAGGGCCGGGCACCCCTTCAGCACCATGACCCGCGGTGTGAGGGCCGGGCACCCCTTCAGAGCCATGACCCGGGGTGTGTGGGCCGAGCTCCCTTCAGTGCCATGACCGGGTGTGAAGGCCGGGCACCCTTCAGAGTCATGGGTGAGGGCCGTGCACCCCATAGCCATGAAACGGTGGTGTGAGTGCCGGACAACCATACAGTGCTTTGAACCAGGGTGAGGGTCAGGCACCCTCCAGAACCATGACCCGGTGTGAGGGCCGGGCACACCTTCAGTGCCATGGCCAGGGTGACGGCCGGGCACCGCCGCGACCCGGGGTGTGAGGGCCGGGCACCCGTTTAGTTCTATGACCAGGGGTGTGAGGCCGGGCACACCTTCAGTACCATGGGCCAGGGTGTGACGGCCCTGCACCGCTTCAGTGCCATGACCCGGGGTGTGAGGGCCGGAACCCCTTCAGTGACATGACCAGGGGCGTCATGGCCGGCTCCCTTCAGTGCCATGAGTCGGTGGCCGGGCACCCCTTCAGTGCCATGGCCAGGACGGCCGGGCACGGCTTCAGTGCTATGACCCGGGGTGAGGCCGGGCACCCGTTTAGTTCTATGGGTGTAGGGGGCCGGTACACCTTCAGTACCATAGCCAGGGGTGGACGGCCGGGCACCGCTTCAGTGCCATGACCCGGTGTGAGGCCGGAACCCCTTCAGTGACATGACCAGGGCGTCATGGCTGGCCCCTTCAGTGCCATGAGTCGGGTGAGCCGTGCACCCCTTCAGTGCCATGAAACGGGTGTGAAGGCCGGGCACCCCTACAGTGCTGAACCGGGGGTGTGAGGGCCGGGCACCACATGACTCGGGGTGTGCCGGGCACCCCTTCAGTGCCATGAATCTGGGTGTGAGGGCCGGTCACCCCTTCAGCACCATTACCCGGGGTGTGAGGGCCGGGCTCGATTTCAGTGCCATGAATCGGGGTGTGAGGGCCGAGTACCCCTTCAGCACCATGACCCGGGGTATGAGGGCCGGGCACCCCTTCAGTGCTATGACCCGGTGTGAGGGCGGGCACCCTTTCAGTGACATGACCGGGTGTGAGGGCTGAGCACCCCTTCACATGAATGGAGGTGGGCCAGGCACCCTTTTCGTGCCATGACCCGGCGTTTGAGGACGGTCACTCCTTTCAGTGCCATGACCTGGCGGGCACCCCTTCAGTACCATGACCCGGTGAGGGCGGGCACCCTTCAGAGCGATGACCCGGGGTGAGGGCCGCCCCTTCCGCCATGACCCGGGTGTGAGGGCGGGCACCATAAGTGCCATGAAACGGTGAGTGCCGGACACCCATACAGTGCTTTGAACCAGGGTGTGAGGGTCGGCACCCCTTCACATGTCCCGGTGTCAGGGCTGGGCACCCCTCCAGCACCATGACCCGGGTGTGAGGGCCGGGCACACCTTCAGTCCCATGGCAGGGGTGTGACGGCCGGCACCGCTCAGTGTCATGACCCGGGGTGTGAGGGCGGGAACCCTTGGCCATGAACACGGGGTGTGAGGCCGGGCACCCCTTCAGTGCCATGAACCGGCGTGTGAGTGCCGGGCACCCATACACTGCTTTGAACCAGGTGTGAGTGCCGGGCACCCTTCACATGACCCGGGGTGAGGACGGGCACCGGTTTAGGTCTATGACCAGAGTGAGGGCTGGGCACACGTTCAGTGCCATGGCCAGGGGTGTGATGCCGGCACTGCTTTAGTGCCATGACCCGGTGTGTGAGGCCGGGAACCCTTCATTGACATGACCTGGGGCGTCAGGGCCGGCACCC
The DNA here is from genome assembly GCF_018991925.1 of Homarus americanus. Lineage (NCBI taxonomy): Eukaryota > Metazoa > Arthropoda > Malacostraca > Decapoda > Nephropidae > Homarus > Homarus americanus. Next base: position 35,404 of record NW_024713919.1, read on the forward strand.
TTCAGGGCCATGTGCCGGGTTGAGGGCGGCACCCCTTCAGTGCCATGAAACGGAGTGTGAGGGCCGGAACCCCTTCAAGACACGGTGTGAGGGCCGGCACCTTTTCAGTGCCATGACCGGCTGTAGGACGGAAGCATTTTTCAGTGCCATGAATCGGGGTGGCCGGGCACCCCTTCAGCTCCATGACCCGGGATGTGAGGGCCGGGAACCACTCCAGAACAATGGCCCGGGGCGTCAGGGCCGGGCACCACTTCAGGGCCATATGCCGGGGTTTGAGGGCCGGCACCCCTTCAGTGTCATGGCCAGGGGTGTGAGGGCCGGGCACTTCATCATTGCCATGAAACGGGGTGTGAGGGCCGGGCACCCTTTCAGAGTCATGAACCTGGGTGTGAGGGCCGGCACCCCATAAGTGCCATGAAACGGTGGTGTGAGGCCGGACACCCATACAGTGCTTTGAACCAGGGTGAGTGCCGGGCACCCTGCTCATGACCCGGGGTGTCAGGCCGGGCACCCCTCCAGCACCATGACCCGGGGAGGACTGGCCCCCGTTTAGGTCTATGACGGGGAGTGAGGGCCGGGCACGTTCAGTGCCATGGCCAGGGGTGTGACGGCCGGGCACCGCTTTAGTGCCATGACCGGGTGTGACGCCGGGCACCCCTTCAGTGCCATGAAATGGAGGTGAGGGCCGGGAACCCCTTCCCATGACACGGGTGTGAGGGCCGGGCCAGTGCCTTGACCTGGAGAGGCCGGGCACCCTTCAGTGACATGACCCGGGGTGTGAGGGCCGGGCACCCTTTCAGTGTCATGAACCTGTGAGGGCCGGGCACCCCTTAAGTGCCATGCAGGTGTGAGTGCGGCACCCATACAGTGCTGAACCAGGAGTGCCGGGCACCTTCACATGACCCGGGGTATGAGGACCGGGCACCCATACAGTGCTTTGAACCAGGGTGTGAGTGCTGGGCACTTCACATGACCCGGGTGAGGACCGGGCACCCGTTTAGTCTATGACCAGGGGAGTGAGGGCCTGCCAGCAACCATGGCCAGGGTGTGACGGCCGGGCACCGCTTCAGTGCCATGACGTGGCCGGAACCCCTTCAGTGACATGTCCAGGGGCGTCATGGCCGGGCTCCCCTTCAGTGCCATGAGCCGGGTGTGAGGGCCGCCCCTTCAGTGCCATGGCCAGGGGTGTGACGGCCGGCACCGCTTATTGCCATGACCTGGGTGTTACGGCCGGGAACCTTCATTGACATGACCTGGGCGTCAGGCCGGGCACCCTTCAGGCCATGTGCCGGGTTAGCCGGGCACCCCTTCAGTGCCATGAAACGGAGTGTGAGAACCCCATCACATGACACGGGGTGTGAGGCCGGGCACCTCAGTGCCATGACCGTGTGAGGGAGGGCACTTTTCAGTGCCATGAATCGGGTGTGATGGCTGGGCACCCTTCAGCTCCATGACCCGGGATGTGAGGGCCGGGCACCCCTCCAGCACCATAAATCGGGGTGAGGCCGGCACCACTTTAGGTACATGACTAGGGTGTGAAGGCCGGGCAAACCTTCAGTGCCATGGCCAGGGGTGTGAGGGCTGGCACCTCATCAGTGCCATGACCGGGGTGTGGCTGGCCCCTTCAGTGCCATGACCGGAGTGTGAGGCCGGGCACCCCATCAGTGACATGACGCGGGTGTGAGGGGCCGGGCACCCTTTCAGCAGGAACCTGGGTGAGGGCGGGCACCCTTAAGTGCCATGATGTGAGTGCCGGGCACCCATACAGTGCTTTGAACCAGGGTGAGGGCCGGGCACCCTTCACATGACCTGGGTGTCAGGCCGGACACCACTAGTACCATGACCCGTGTGAGGGCGGGCACCACATAAGTGACATGAACCGGGGTGTTAGCCGGGCACCCCTTCATTGCCATGAAATGGGGTGTGGGGCATGGCACCCTACAGTGTTACGAACCGGGGTGTGAGTGCCGGGCACCCTTCACATGACCAGGTGTAAGGGCCGGGCACCCCTCAGACCATGACCCTGTGAGGGCCAGGCACCCCTCAGTGCCATGACCCGGACTGTGAGAGCTGGACACCCTTCAGTGACATGACCCAGGTGTGGAGGTCCAGGCACCCTCAGTGCCATGACCCGGAGTGTGAGAGCTGGGCACCCCTTCAGTGACATGGGGTGTGAGGGCCGGGCACCCTTTCAGTGACATGAGCCGGGTGAGGGGCCGGGCACCCTCCAGCACCATGGCCTGGGGTGTGAGGGCTGGGCACCCCTTCAGTGTAATGACCTGGGTGTGGGGCTGACCCCCTCCAGCACCATGCCCGGGTGTGAGGGCCGGGCACCCTTCCAGTGCCATAAATCGGGGAGTGAGGCTGGCACCTTCAGCACCACGACCCGGGGTGGAGGGCCAGGCACCCCTTCAGTGCCATGACCTGGGTGTGAGGGCCGGGCACCCTTCAGTGACATGACCGGGGTGTGAGCGCCGGGCACCCTTTCAGTGACATAAGCCGGGTGTGAGGGCCGGGCACCCCTCCAGCACCATGACCCGGGGTGTGGAGCAGTGCCATGACCCGGGGGTGTGTGGGCCGCAACCTCAGCCAAGACCGGGTGTGAGGGCGGCACCTCAGTGCCATGAACCAGGGTGTGAGGCGGGCTCCCTTCAGTGCCATGACCTGGGTGTGAGGCCGGGCACCCCTTCAGTGACATGACCCGGGGTGGGAGGGCCGGGCACCTCAGAACCTGGGTGTGAGGGCCGGGCACCCCTTAATGCCATGAACGGGATGAGTGCCGGGCACCCATACAGTGCTTTGAACCAGGGTGTGAGGGACACATGACCAGGGTGTCAGCGGCACCTCCAGAACCATGACCCGGGGTGTGAGGGCCGGGCACCCATCAAAGTGACATGAACCGGGGGTAGGCTGGCACCCTTCATTATGAATTGGTGTGGGGCATGGCACCCTACAGTGTTACGAACCGTGGTGTGAGTGCCGGGCACCTCACATGAGCCGGGCACCACTAGGTACATGACCAGGGGTTTGAGGGCCGGGCAAACCTTCAGTGCCATGGCCAGGGGTGTGAGGGGCGGGCACCTCATCAGTGCCATGACTGTGAGGGCTGGACAGCCCTTCAGTGACATGACCCGGGGTGAGGGAGGGGCACCCTTTTGAAATGACCCGGGTGTGAGGGCCGGGCACCCCTTCAGCACCATGACCTGGAGGCCGGGCACCCCTTTAGAGCTGACCCGTGTGTGGGCCTCCCCTCAGTGCCATGACCCGGGTGTGAAGGCCGGGCACCCTTTAAGAGTCATGAACCTAGGTGTGAGGGCTGGGCACCCATAAGTGCCATGAAACGGTGGTGTGAGTGCCGGACAACCATACCGTGCTTGAACCAGGGTGTCAGGGCCGGGCACACCTTCAGTGCCATGGCCAGGGGTGACGGCCGGCAACGCCTAGTGCCATGAGAGGCCTCGGGAACCCCTTCAGTGACATGACCAGGGGCGTCATGGCCGGGCTCCTTCAGTGTCATGAGTCGGGGTGTGAGGGCCAGGCACCCCTTCAGTGCCATGGCTGTGTGGACGCCCGGGCAACTGCTCAGTGCGCGAGACCCGGGGTGTGAGGCGGCACCAGTTTAGTTCTATGACCAGGTGTGAGGGCGCACACCTTCAGTACCATGCCAGGGGTGTGACGGCCAGGCATCCCTTCACTAATGACCCGGGGTGTGAGGGCTGGCCCCTTCAGTGCCATGACCCGGAGTGTTAGAGCTGGGCACCCCTTCAGTGACATGACCTGGGTGAGGGCGGCACCCTTTCAGTGACATGACCGGGGGTGAGGGCTGGCACCCCTTGAGCACTATGTCCTGGATGAGCGGGCATTTCAGTGCCATGACCCGGGGTGTCGGGCTCCCCCTTCAGTGCCATGACCCGGAGAGGAGGGCCGGGCACCTTCACTGACATGACCCGGGGTGTGAGGGCCGGACCCAGTGTCATGAACCTGGGTGAGGGCTGGCACCCTTCACATGACCCAGGTTGTCAGGCCGGGCACCTCCAGCACCATGACCCGGGGTGTGTGAGGCAGGCACCCCTTCAGTGCCATGGACCGGAGTGTGAGGGCCGGGCACCCTTTCAGTGACATGACCCTGGGTGTGAGGGCCGGGCACCAGTTTAGTTCTATGACCAGGGGTGTGAGGGCCGGGCACACCTTCAGTACCATGGCCAGGGGTGTGAGGGCCAGGCATCCCTTCAATGCCATGACCAGGGGTGTGAGGGCAGGGCTCCCCTTCAGTGCCATGACCTGTTAGAGCTGGGCACCCTTCAGTGACATGACCTGGGTGTGGCCGGGCACCCTTTCAGTGACATGACCCGGGGTGAGAGGCCGGGCACCCCTTGAGCACTATGTCCCGGGTTGAGGGCCGGGCATCCCCAGTGCCATGACCCGGGGTGGGGGGGCCGGGCTCCCCTTCAGTGCCATGACCCGGAGAGTGAGGGCCGGAACCCTTCACTGACATGACCCGGGGTGAGGGCCGGATACCCTTTCAGTGTCATGAACCTGGGTTTGAGGGCCGGGCACCCTCACATGACCCGGGTTGTCAGGGCCGGGCACCTCCAGCACCATGACCGGGGTGTGAGAGGCACCCCTTCAGTGCCATGACCCGGAGGAGGGCCGGGCACCCCTTCAGTGCCATGACCGGAGGGTGAGGGCCGGGCACCCTTTCAGTGACATGACCCGGGTGTGAGGGCAGGGCACCCTCCAGCACAATGACCCAGGGTTGAGGGCCAGGCACCCCTTCAGTGCCATGAACCGGAGTGAGGGCCGGGCACCTCAGTGTGACATGAAGGGGGGCCTCCAGCACCATGGCCCGGGCTGAGGGGCCAGGCACCCTTCAGTGCCATGAATCGGGGTGTGAGGCCGGGAACCACTTTAGGTACATGACCAGGGTGTGAGGCCGGACAAACCTTCAGTGCCATGGCCAGGGGTTGTGAGGGCCGGGCACCATCAGTGCCATGACCCGGGGTGTGAGGGCCGGGCACCCTCTTGACATGACCCGGGGTGTGGAGGGGGCACCACTTCAGTAACATGACCCGGGGTGTGAGGCCGGGCACCCCTACAGTGACATGACCCAGGGTGTGAGGGCCGGGCACCCCTTCCAGCACCTGACTCAGGGTGTGAGGGTGGGCACCCCTTCAGTGCTGACACGGGGTGTGAGGCGGGCTCCCATTCAGTGCCAATGACCTGAGTGTGAGGGGCGGCACCCCTTCAGTGACATGACCCAGGGTGTGAGGCCGGGCACCTCCAGCGACATGAACCAAGGTGTTAGGGCTGCACCCTTCAGTGTCATAAGGGGTTGTGAGGGCCGGCACCCTTCAAATGGAGGGTGGGGCTGGCACCCTTTCAACACCATGATCCGGGGTTTGAGGGCCAGGCACCCTCCAATGCCATGACCCGAGTGTGAGAGCTGGGCACCCCTTCAGTGACATGACCCGGGGTGTGAGTGCCAGGCACCCATACAGTGCTTGAACCAGGGGTGTGAGGGCTGGCACCTTCTACATGACCCGGCAGGGCGGGCACCCCTCCAGCACCAAGGGGTGTCAGGCCGGCACCCCATATGACAGGAACCCTGGTGTTAGGGGCCAGGCACCCTTCAGTGTCATGAAACGTGGAGCAGAAGACGCTACAGATGGTGAACTGGGGGTGTGAGGGTGGCACCCTTCACATGACCGGGGGTGGGGGGCTGGCACCCCTTCAACACCATGACCTGGGGTGGCCAGGCACCCTTCAATGCCATGACCCGGGTGTGGCTGGCTCTTGAGTGCCATGACCGGAGTGTTAGAGCTGGGCACCCTTCAGACAGAAGCCGGGTGTGAGGCTGCCTTTCAGTGACATGACCCTGGGTGTGAGGGCCGGGCACCCTTGAGCACTATGTCCTGGATGTGAGGGCTGGTTCAGTGAGAGACCTGGGGTGTGAGGGCTGGCCCTTCAGTGCTGACCTGGAGAGTGAGGGCCGGGCACCCTTCAGTGACATGAGGGCCGGACACCTTCAGTGTCATGAACCTGTGTGAGGGCCGGGCACCTTCTCACATGACCCTGGTTGTCAGGGCCGGGCACCCTCCAGCACCATGACCCCGGGGTGTGAGGGCCAGGAATCCCTTCTGAAAGGCGACCTGAGTGTGAGGGCGGCACCCTTTCAGTGACATGACCCTGGGTGTGAGGGCAGGGCACCCCTCCAGCACACACTGACCTGTGAGGGCCAGGCACCCTTCAGTGCCATGAACTGGAGTGTGAGGGCCGGGCACCCTTTCAGTGACATGACCGGTGTGAGGGCAGGGCACACCTCCAGCACCATGGCCTGGGTGTGAGGGCCGGGCACCCCTTCAGCGTAACACCTGGGTGTGTCAGGGCCTGACAGCCTCCCAGCACCATGCACCGGGGTCTGAGGCCGGGCACCCTTCCAGTGCCATGAAACGGGGTGAGGGCCGGGCACCAAATTAGGTACATGACCATGGGGTGAGGCTGGCAAACCTCAATGCAGTGGCCAGGGTGACGGCTGGCACCCCTTCAGTGTCAAGACCTGCCTGACACCCTCCAGCACCATGGCCTGGGCAGAGAGGCCAGGCACCCTTTCAAGGCCATGAATCGGGTGTGAGGGCCGGGAACCACTTTAGGTACATGACCAGGGGTGGAGGGCCGCAAACCTCAGTGCCATGGCCAGGGTGTGAGGGCCGGGCACCTCATCAGTGACATGACCTGGGGTGTGAGGGCCGGGCGTCCTTCCTGACTTGACCTGGGGTGTGAGGGCCGGGCACCCCTTCAGTAACATGACCCGGAGGTGTGAGGGCCGGGCACCCTTCAGCACCACGACCCGGGTGAGGGCCGGCACCTTCAGCACCATGACCCGGGGTGTGAGGGCCCACCCTTCAGTGCCATGACCTGGGGTGGAGGGCTGGGCACCCTTTCAGTGCCATGAACCGTGTGGAGGGCTGGCACCCCAGTGCGACTGGGGTGAGGCGCCTGGCTCTCAGTGCCATGAATCGGGGTGTGAGGGCTGGCATCCTCCAGCACCATGACCCGGAGTGAGAGCTGGCACCCTTCAGTGCTAGAGACCTGGGTGTGAGGGCCGGCACCTGTTATTGTCATGACCAGGGGTGTGAGGGCGGGCACACCTTGAGTGCTGGCCAGGGTGTGACGGTCGGGCACCGCCTGACCACAAGCCGGGGTGAGGGCTGGCACACCTTCGAGCGCAGAAGGGGGTGTGAGGGCTGGGCACCCCACAGTACTGTGAACTGGGGTGTGAGGCCGAGCACCCTTCAATGACATGACCCGGAGGTGTGGGCCGAGCACCTCGGTGCCATGACCCGGGGTGGAGGGGCACCCCATAAGTGACATGAACTGGGTAACATGGCCACCCCTTCATTGCCATCAAATGGGTGTAGTGCCCTGTGCAAAGCTGGAACCGGGGTGTGAGTGCGGGCACCCTTCACATGAACCATGTGTAAGGCCCGGGAACCCTTTCAGCACCATGACCTGGTGTGAGGGCCAGGCACCCCTTCAGTGCCATGACCCGGACTGTGAGAGCTGGACACCCCTTTCAGTGACATGACCTGGGTGGAGGGCTGGCACCTGTTCAGTGACATGACCTGGGGTGTGAGGGCTGGCACCCTCCAGCACCATGGCCTGGGGTGTGAGGGCCGGGCACCCCTTCAGTGTCATCGGTGTGTTGGCCCTGACACCCAGCACCATGGCCTGGTGTGAGGGCCGGGCAAACCTTCAGTGCTATGGCCAGGGAGTGGCCGGGCACCCCATCAGTGCCATGACCTGTTGTGGGAGGCATGGGCACCCTCCAGTGACATGACCTGGGTGTGGGCTGGCACCCTTTCAGTGACATGAACGGGTGCAGGGCATCCCTACAGTGCATGAACCAGGGTGTGAGGGCGGCACCCTTCACAGACCTGGGGTGTAAGGCCGGACACACCTTCAGGACCATGACCTGGGGGTGAGGCCAGCCACCCTTCAGTGCCATGACCCGGAGGTGAGGAGCTGGGCACCCTACAGAGCTATAAACCGGTGGAGTCAGGCACCCTTCACATGACACGGGGTGTGAGGGCCGGGCAAAAGGTTCTGGCCAGGGGTGAGAGGACTGGCACCCCATCAGTGCCATGACCCGGGGTGTGGGGCTGGCACCTCAATGCCATGAAACGGGGTGTGAGTGCCATATCATGCTGAACCAGGGGTGAGGGTAGGGCACCCCTTCACAAGACCCGGTGTCAGGGCTGGGTACCCTCCAGCACCATGACCCGAGTGGAGGGCCTGGCACCCCATAAGTGACATGAACCGGGGTTTTGGGCCGGGCATCCCTTTAGTGACATGAAAGGTGTGGGGGCAAGGCATCCCTACAGTGTTATGAACTGGGTGGGGCCGGCCACCCTTTCACATGACCTGGGTGTAAGGCCTGGCACCCCTTCAGCACCATGCCACGGGGTGGAGGCCAGGCACCCTCAGTGCCATGACCCGGAGTGTGAGAGCTGGGCACCCTTCAGTGACAAGACCTGGTGTGAGAGCGGGCACCTTTTCAGTGACATGACCGGGGTGTGAGGGCTGGCACCCTTCAGCACCATGACCGGGGTGTCATGGCTGCTGCACCCCTTCAGTGAACAGACCTGGGTGAGGAGCCGGGCACCTTTAGTGACATGACCTGGGTGAAGGCCGGGCACCCTCCAGCACCATGACCCGGGAGAAGGCCAGGCACCCCTTCAGTGCCATGACCCGGGGTGAGGGCCGGACCTTTCAGTGCCCTGAAATGGGGTGGAGGGCGGGCACCCCACAGTGCGCAAACCGTGTGAGGGCGGGTACCCTTCACATGACTTGGGGTGGAGGGTGGGCCCCTTCAGTGAAATAAACTGGGGTGTGAGGTTGGCACCCCTTCAGCAATTTGTTAGCCGGCCTGATTTTGCCAAGAATCGGGTGTGAGGCCGGGCACCCATCAGCACCATGACCCGGGATGTGAGGGCCGGGAACCGCTTCAACCCCATGACCCAGGGGAGGGCAGGGCACTGCTTAGGTCCATGACCAGGGGTCATGGCTGTGCACCCTTCAGTGACATAACCCGGTGTGAGGGCTGGGTACCTTTTTAGAGACTGGGATGTGAAGGCCGGGCACCCCTCCAGCACCATGACCCGGGGTGTGGAGGGCCAGGCACCCTTCAGTGACATGACCCGGGGTGTGAGGGCCGGGCACCCTTCAGTGCCATGACCCGTGTGAGGCCGGGCACCCCTTCAGGTCACGAATCGGGTGTGAGGGCCAGCCCTTCAGTGACATGACTCCAGAATGAGGGCTGGGCACCCTCCAGCACCATGGCCCGGGTGTGAGGGCTGGCACCTTTTCAGTGACATGACCTGTGTGTCAGGGTTCCGACACACCCCTCCAGCACATGGCCTGGAGGTGAGGGCCGGGCACCCTTCAGTGCTGGAAGTGAATCGGGGGTGTGAGGCCGGGCACCACTTCTAGGTACATGACCAGGGTGAGGGCCGGCAAAGCCAGTGCCATGTCCAGGGTGTGAATGGCGGGCACCCCATCAGCTACACCTGGGGAGAACTGCACCCCTAAAGTGCCATGCAATGGTGTGAGCAGCACCCATACAGCTGAACTAGGTGAGGCCGGGCACCATAAGTGACACATGAACCGGGGTTTTAGGGCCAAGGCACCCTTCAGTGACATGAAACGGGGTGGGGGCAGGGCACCCCTACAGTGTTATGTAGAACTGTGTGAGGGCTGGACACCATTTCACATGACGGAGAGGCCACCTGAGGCAGAAGTGACATGAACTGGTTTTAGGCCGGGCACCCCTTCAGTGACATGAACGGGTGTAGGGGCAGGGCACCCTACAGTGTTATGAACTGGATGTAAGTGCTGGCACCCCTTTCATATGACCTGGGTGTGAGGGGTTGCACCACCAGTGAGATGACCCGTGTGGTGGCCAGGCACCTTTCAGTGCCACATAACCCGGGGTATGACGGTCAGCACCTTCAGGATGACATGACCCAGTGAGGGCTGCTGCTTACCTTTTCAGTGACATGACCTGGGTGTGAAGGCCGGGCACCTCCAGCACCATGAGACCTGGGTATGAGGGCTGGCACTTCTTCAGTGCTATGACCGTGTGAGGCTGGCACCCTTTCAGTGCCATGCAACTGGTATGAGGGTCGGGCACCCCTTCAGTGACATGACCCGGAGTGTGAGGGCCGGGCACCCCTTCTGGCGACATGACCTGAGGTAGAGCTGGCACTCCCTTCAGTGGACATGACCCGGAGGTGGAGAGGCTGGCACTTTTAGTGCGTTATGACCCGGGGTGGAGGGTTGCCGGGCACCACTTTAGGTACATGACCAGGTGAGGCTGGCAAACCCTATGCTATGGCCAGGGGTGTGAGGGCAGGGCACCCTCATTAGTTGGCGACCTGGGGTGCAGGGGCCGGGCACCACTTCAGTGGGGACATGACCCCTGGGGAGGGCTGGCACCTTTAGTGCTATGACCCTGGGTGTGAGGGCTGCGGCACCACTTTAGGTACATGACCAGGTGAGAGGCTGGGCAAACCTTCAGTGCGGCGGCTAGGGGTGGAGGCTGGCACTTACTGGTGCCATGGCTCCGGGGTGTGAGGGCTGGCACCACTTCAGTGACATGACCTGGTGAGGCTGGCACCACTTCAGTGACATGACCTGTGTGTGAGGGAAGCTGGCACCCTTTAGGGTCCATGACCTGGGTGTGAGGGTTGGCACTCTTCAGCACCATTACCTGGGGCAGAGGCTGGGCTCCCCTTTAGTGCCATGACCCGGGTGGAGGGTTGGCACCAGTGACATGGACTAAGGGTGTGAGGACAAGTACCTGTTCAGTGCTGGTGGAATAGGGGTGTGATGTCCGGGCACCTTCATTCCATGACCCAGTATGAGGATGGCACCCCTCCAGCACCATGGTCAGTGTGAGGATTGGCACTTTCAGTGACACACTGCAGGTAGGGCTATGTACCTTCAGCAATTACATGGTGGTTTGGGGTGTGAGGGGTTTAAAAATTTTCAGTGTCATGAAAACGGGGTGGGGAAGGGCACCTTTACAGTGTTATGAACTGAGGTGGAGGGCTGGCACCCTTTCACATGACCCGTGGCGGCCGGGCACCCCTTCAGCACCATGACCAGGGGTGTGAGGGCCGGGCACCTCAGTGACAGATGGACCTTGGTGGAGGGCTGGCACCCCTCCAGCACCATGACCCGGGGTGGGAGGGCTGGGCACCCCTTCAGTGCTATGACCCGGGGTGAGGAGGGCCAGCACCCCTTCAGTGTCGTTTAACTGGGGTGTGAGGGCCGGGCACCTTTCAGTGCCATGAAACGGGGTGTGAGGGCCGGGAACCCCTACAGTGCTGCGAACCGGGGTGTGAGAGCCGGGCACCCTTTCAGTGCCATGAATTGGGGTGTGAGGGCCGTGCACCCCTTCAGCACCATGAGCCGGGGTGTGAGGGCAAGACACCCCTTCAGTGACATCAGCCAGGGTGTGTCGGCCGGGCACCCCTTCAGTGACATGATCCGGGGTGTAAGGGCCGGGCACCCCATCAGCACCATGACCCTGTGTGTTAGGGCCGGGCACCCCTTTAGGTCCATGACCCGGGATGTCATGGCCGTGCACCCCTTCAGTTACATGACCCGGGGTGTGAGGGCCGGGCCTCCCTTTAGTGACATGACCCGGGGTGTGAAGGCCGGGAACCCCTCCTGCACCATGACCCGGGGAGTGAGGGCCAGGCACCCCTTCAGTGCCATGACCCGGTGTGTGAGGGCCGGGCACCCTTTCAGTGCCATGATACGGGGTGTGAGGGCCGGGCACCCCTACAGTGCTGCGAACCGGGGTATGAGGGCCGGGCACCCCTTCATATGACCTGGGGTGTGAGGGTCGGGCACCTCTTCAGTGAAATGAATCGTGGTGTGAGGGCTGGGCACCCCTTCAGCACCATGACCCAGGGTGTTAGGGCCGGGCTCGATTTTAGTGCCTTGACCCTGGGTGAGAGGGCCGGGCAGCCCTTCAGTGTCAAGAATCGGCCAGAGGGCCAAAACCCTTTTCAAAGCACATGAACGGGGTTTGAGGGCCGGGCACCCCTACAGTGCTGAAAACCGGGGTGTGAAGGCCGGGCTCCCTTTCAGTGCCATGAATCAGGGTGTGAGGACCGGGCACCCCTTCAGCACCATGACCCAGGGTGTGAGGGCCGGGCACCAATCCAGCACCGTGTCCCGGGGTGTGAGGGCAGGACACCCCTTCAGTTACATGACCCGGGGTGCGAGGGCCGGTCACCCCTTTAGTGCCATCACCCGGGGTATGAGGGCCGGGCACCCATTTAGTGCTATGACCCGGGGTGTGAGGGCCGGGCACCACTTTAGGTACATGACCAGGGGTGTGAGGGCCGGGCAAACCTTAAGTGCCATGGCCAGGGGTGTGAGGGCCGGGCACCCGTTTAGTGCCATGACCCGGGGTGTGAGGGACAAGTACCCCTTCAGTGTCATGAATCGGGGTGTGAGGGCGGGCACCCTTTCATTGCCATGAAACAGGGTGTCAGGGGCGGGCACCCCTACAGTGCTGCGAACCGGGGTGTGAGTGCCGGGCACCCCTTCACATGACCTGGGGTGTGAGGGTCGGGCACCCCTTTAGTGAAATTAATCGGGGTGTGAGGGCTGGGCACCCCTTCAGCACCATGACCCAGGGTGTTAGGGCCGGGCTCTATTTCAGTGCCAAGAATCGGGGTCTGAGGGCCGGGCACCACATCAGCACCATGACCCTGGGTGTGAGGGCCGGAAGCCGCTTCAACCCCATGACCCGGGGTGTGAGGGCCGGGCACCCCTTTAGGTCCATGATCCGGGGTGTCGGCGGCTGTGCACCCTTCAGTGACATGACCTGTGGGGAGGCTGCACCTTAGTGACATGACCTGGGGTGTGAAGGCCGGGCACCCCTTCCAGCACCAGCGACCAGAAAGAAATCTTCAGTGCCATGACCCGGGGTGTGAGGGCCAGGCACCCCTTCAGTGACATGACCCGGTGTGTGAGGGCCGGGCACCCCTTCAGCACCATGGCCTGGGGTGTGAGGGCCAGGCACACCTTCAGTGTCATTACCCGGGTGTGTCAGGGCCTGACACCCCTCCAGCACCATGGCCCGGGGTGTGAGGGCCGGGCACCCTTTCAGTGCCATGAATCGGGGTGTGAGGGCCGGACACCACGTTAGGTACATGACCAGGGGTGTGAGGGCCGGGCAAACCTTCAGTGCCACGGCCAGGGGTGTGAGGGCCGGGCACCTCATCAGTGCCATGACCCGGTGTGTGAGGGCTGGGCAGCCCACCAGTGACATGACCCGGGGTGTGAGGGCCGGGCACCCTTTCAGTGACATGAAAAGGGGTGTGGGGGCAGGGCATCCCTACAGTGTTACGAACCAGGGTGTGAGGGCCGGGCACCCCTTCACATGACCCGGGGTGTAAGGGCCGGACACACCTTCAGGACCATGACCCGGGGTGTGAGGGCCAGCCACCCCTTCAGTGCCATGACCCGGAGTGTGAGAGCTGGGCAACCCTACAGAGCTATAAACCGGGGTGTGAGGGCTGGGCACCCCTTCACATGACACGGGGTGTGAGGGCCGGGCAAAGCTACAGTGCCATGGCCAGGGGTGTGAGGGCCGGGCACCTCATCAGTGCCAAGTCCCGGGGTGTGTGGGCCGGGCACCCCTTAAGTGCCATGAAACGGGGTGTGAGTGCCGGGCACCCATACATTGCTTTGAACCAGGGTGTGAGGGTAGGGCACCCCTTCACAAGACCCGGGGTGTCAGGGCTGGGCACACCTCCAGCACCATGACCCGGAGTGTGAGGGCCTGGCACCCCATAAGTGACATGAACAGGGGTTTTAGGGCCGGGCACCCCTTCAGTGACATGAAACGGGGTGTGGGGGCAGGGCATCCCTACAGTGTTATGAACCGGGGTGTGAGGTTCGGGCACCCTTTCACATGACCCGGGGTGTAAGGGCCTGGCACCCCTTCAGCACCATGCCACGGGGTGTGAGGGCCAGGCACCCCTTCAGTGCCATGACCCGGAGTGTGAGAGCTGGGCACCCCTTCAGTGACAAACCCCGGGTGTGAGAGCCGGGCACCCTTTCAGTGACATGACCCGGGGTGTGAGGGCCGGGCACCCCTTCAGCACTATGACCTGGGGTGTGGCTGGCACCCCTCCAGCACCATGACCTGGGGGAGGAGGGGGGCCAGGCACCCCTTTGTGCCATGACCCGTGGTGTGAGGGCTGGGCACCTTTCAGTGCTACAAGTGAAACGGTGAGGCTGGGCACCCCCACAGTGCTGCGAACCGGGGTGTGAGGGCCGGGTACCCCTTCGCATGACTTGGGGTGTGAGGGTCAGGCACCCCTTCAGTGAAATAAATCGGGGTGTGAGGGCTGGGCACCCCTTCAGCACCATGACCCAGGGTGTTAGGGCGGGGCTCGATTTCAGTGCCAAGAATCAGGGTGTGAGGGCCGGGCACCCCATCAGCACCATGACCTGGGATGTGAGGGCCGGGAACCGCTTCAACCCCATGAACCGGGGTGTGAGGGCCGGGCACCGCTTTAGGTCCATGACCAGGGGTGTCATGGCCGTGCACCCCTTCAGTGACAGGACCCGGGGTGTGAGGGCCGGGTACCCCTTTTGTGACATGACCTGGGATGTGAAGGCCGGGCACCCCTCCAGCACCATGACCCGGGGTGTGAGGGCCAGGCACCCCTTCAGCACCATGACCCGGGGTGTGATGGCCGGGCACCCCTTCAGTGCCATGACCCGGGGTGTGAGGGCCGGGCACCCCTTCAGTGTCACGAATCGGGGTGTGAGGGCCGGGCACCCCTTCAGTGACATGACTTGGGGTATGAGGGCCGGGTACCCCTCCAGCACCATGACCCGGAGTGTGAGGGCCGGGCACCCCTTCAGTGCCATGACCCGGGGTGTGAGGGCCGGGCACCCCTTCAGTGACATGACCCGGTATATGAGGGTTGGCACCTCCAGCACCATGTGCGGCCTGGGTGTGAGGCCGGGCACTTTTCAGTGACATGACCAGTGTGAGGGCTGGCACCTCCAGCACCATGGCCTGGGGTGTTAGGGCCGGGCACCCTTCAGTGTCATGACCCGATGTGTCAGGGCCTGACACCCTCCAGCACATGGACTGAGTGAGAGGCCGGGCACCCTTCAGTGCCATGAATCGGGTGTGAGGGCCGGGCACCCCTACAGTGCCATGAAACGGGTGTGAGGGCCGGGCACCTACAGTGCGGTGAACCGGGATGTAGGGCCGTCACCCCTTCACATGACCTGGGGTGAGGGCCGGGCACCCCTTTACATGACCTGGGGTGTGAGGGTCGGGCACCCCTTCAGTGAAATGAATCGGGTGAGGGCTGGGCACACCTTCAGCACCATGACCCAGGGTGTTAGGGCCTGATTTCAGCCCAGAATCGGGGTGTGAGGGCCGGCACCCCATCAGCACCATGACCCGGGGTGAGGGCTGGAACCCCTTTAGGTCCACGACCCGGGGTGTCATGGCCGTGCACCCTTCAGTGACATGACCCGGGTGTGAGGGCTGCACCCTTTACATGACCTGGGTTAGGCTGGGACCCCTTCAGCACCATGACCTGGGTGTGGAGGCCAGGCACCCCTTCAGTGCCATGACGTGGATTGTGAAGCTGGGCACCCTTCAGTGACGTGACCGGGGTGTGAGGACCGGGCACCCTCTCAGTGACATGACCCGGGTGTGGAGGGGGGCACCCTCCAGCACCATGACCCGGGGTGTGAGGGCCGGGCACCCCTTCAGTGCCATGACCCGGGCTGTGAGGGCCAGGCACCCCTTCAGTGCCATGACCCGGAGTGTGAGAGCTGGGCACTCTAGCACCATGACATGGGGTGTGAGGGCCGGGCACCCTTCAGTGACATGACCCGGGTGTGAGGGCCGGGCACACCTCCAGTGCCATGACCGGAGTGTGAGAGCTGGGCACCCTTCAGTGACATGACCGGGGTGTGAGGGCCGGGCACCCTTTCAGTGACATTACCCGGGGTGTGAGGGTTGGCACCTTCAGCGTCACGAATCGGGTGAGGCTGGGCACCTTTCAGTGCCATGAAATGGGGTGTGAGGGCCGGGCACCCCTACAGTGCTGCGAACCGGGGTGTGAGGGCCGGGCACCCTTTCAATGCCATGAATCGGGGTGTGAGGGCCGGGCACCCCTTCAGCACCATGACCCGTGGTATGAGTGCCGGGCACCAATCGAGCACCATGGCCTGGGATGTGAGGGCCGGACAGCCTTTCAGTGACATGACCTGGGGTGTGACGGCCGGGCACCCCTTCAGTGACATGACCCGGGGTGTGAGGGCCAGGCACCCCTTCAGTGCCATGACCCGGGATGTGAGGGATGGGCACCCCTTCAGTGACATGACCCGGGGTGTGAGGGCTGGCACCTTCTGCAGTGACATGACCCGGAGTGTGAGGGTCAAGCACATCCAGCACCATGACCTGGTAGAGGGTCGGGCACCCCCCTTCAGTGACATGACCTCGGGGTGTGTGAGGCCGGGCACCCTTTCAGTGACATGACCCTGGGTGTGAAGGCCGGTCACCCCTCCAAGCACCATGACCTGGGGTATGAGGGCCGGGCACCCCTTTAGTGCTATGACCCGGGTGTGATTGCCGGGCACCACTTCCCTTTACGACATGACCAGGGGCAGTGTGAGGGTTGAACCTTCCGTGCCATGACACGGGGTGTGAGGGCCGGCACCACTTCAGTGACATATCTGGGGTGCAGGGCTGGGCAGCCCTTTAGTGACATGACCCGGGGTGTGAGGGCCGGGCTCCCCTTCAGTGCCATGACCCGGGGTGTAAGGCCTGGGCACCCCTTCAGTGACATGACCAAAGGTGTGAGGACAGGGCACCCGTTCAGTGCCATGAATCGGGGTGTGATGTCCGGTCACCCCTTCATCTCCATGACCCGGTATGTGAGGGCCGGGCAACCCTCCAGCAACATGGCCCAGGGTGTGAGGGCCGGGCACCCTTTCAGTGACATTACCCGGGGTGTGAGGGCCGGGCACCCCTCCAGCACCATGGCCTAAGGAGGCGGCCGGGCAAACCTTCAGTGCCATGACCCGGGGTGTGAGGGCCGGGCACCACTTCAGTGACATGACCCGGGGTGTGAGGGCTGGGCAGCCCTTTAGTGACATGACCCGGGGTGTGAGGGCCGGGCTCCCCTTCAGTGCCATGACCCGGGGTGTAAGGCCTGGGCACCCCTTCAGTGACATGACCAAAGGTGTGAGGACCGGGCACCCGTTCAGTGCCATGAATCAGGGTGTGATGTCCGGGCACCCCTTCATCTCCATGACCCGGTATGTGAGGGCCGGGCACCCCTCCAGCACCATGGCCAGGGGTGTGAGGGCGGGGCACCCTTTCAGTGACATTAACGGGGTGTGAAGGCCGGGCACCCCTCCAGCACCATGGCCTAAGGAGGCCCGGGCACCCCTTCAGTGTCATGACCAGGGTGTGTCAGGGCCTGACACCCCTCCAGCACCATGGGCCGTGGTGTGAGGGCCGGGCACCCTTTCAGTGCCATGATTCGGGGTGTGATGGCCGGGCACCCCTTCAGCTCCATGACCCGGTATGTTTGGGCCGGGCACCCCTCCAGCACCATGGCCCGGGGTGTGAGGCCCGGGCACCCCTCCAGCACCATGGCCTGGGGTGTAAGGGACGGGCACCCCTTCAGTGTCAAGAACCGGGGTGTCAGGGCCGGACACCCCTCCAGTACCATGGCCCGGGGTGTGACGGCCGGGCACCGCTTCAGTGCCATGACCCGAGGTGTGAGGGCCGGGCACCCCTTCAGTGCCATGAGCCGGGTTGTGAGGGCCGGGCACGCCTTTAGTGCCATGAAACGGGGTGTGAGGGGTCTGGCACCCCTACAGAGCTATGAACCGGGGTGTGAGGGCCGGACACCCCTTCACATGACACGGGGTGTGAGGGCCGGGCACCTTTTCAGTGCCATGACCTGGGGTGTGAGGGCCGGGCTCGATTTCAGTGACATGAATCGGGGTGTGAGCGCCGGGCACCCCTCCAGCACCATGACCCGGGGTATGAGGGCCAGGCACCCCTTTAGTGCTATCACCCGGGGAGTGAGGGCCTGGCACCCTTTCAGTGACATGACCCGGGGTGTGAGGGCCGGGCACCACTTCAATGACATGACACTGAGTGTGTGGGCCGGGCAACCTTTCAGTGCCATGACCCGGTGAGTGAGGGTCGGTCACTCCTTCAGTGCCATGACCCGGGGTGTGAGGGCTCGGCACCCCTTCAGCCCCATGACCCCAGGTGTGAGGGCCGGGAACCCCTTCAGCTCCATGACCCGTGGTGTGAGGGCCGTGCATACCTTCAGTGCCATGGCCAGGGGTGTGACGGCCGGGCACCGCATCATTGCCATGGCCAGGGGTGTGACGGCCGGGCAACCCTTCAGTGATGACATGACCCGGGCGTCAGGGCAGGGCCCCCCTTCAGTGCCATGAGCCAGGGGTGTGAGGACCGGGAACCGCTTCAACCCCATGTCCGGGTAGTGAGGGCCGGGCACCCATTTAGGTCCATGACCCGGGGTGTGAGGGCCGTGCACCCCTTCAGTGACATGACCCGGGTGTGAGTGCGGGCACTATTTCAGTGCCATGAAATGGGGTGTGAAGGCCGGGCACCCTACAGTGCTGTGAACCGGGGTGTGAGGGCCGGGCACCCCTTCACATGACCCGGGGTGGTGAGGGCCGGCACCCCTTCAGTGCCATGAATCGGGGTGTGAGGGCCGCACCTTCAGCACCATGACCCGGGGTTTGAGGGCGGGCTGATTTCAGTGCCATGAATCGGGGTGTGATGTCCGCACCCCTTCTGCTCCATGACCCGGTATGTGAGGGCCGGGCACCTCCAGCACCAGAGCCCAGGTTGTGAGGACCGGGCACCTCCAGCACCATGGCCTGGGGTGTGACGGCCGGGCACTGCATCAGTGCCATGACCCTGGGTGTGAGGGCCGGGCAGCCCCTAGTGCCAAGGAAACGGGGTGTGAGGGCTGGCACCCCTACAGAGCTATGAACTGGGTGTGGGCGGGCTTCCTTCAGCTCCATGACCCGGGGTGTGAGGACCGATCAGCTTCAACCCCATGACCCGGGTAGTGAGGGCCGGGCACCCCCTTTAGGTCCATGACCGGGGTGTGAGCGCCGTGCACCCCCTTCAGTGACATGACCCGGGGTGTGAGTGCCGGGCACTATTTCAGTGCCATGAAATGGGGTGTGATAGCTGGGCACCAATCCAGCACCATGGCCCGGGTGGAGGGGCCGGACACCCCTTCAGCACCATGACCTGGGTGTGAGGGCCAGGCACCCCTTCAGTGCCATGACCCAGAGTGTGAGCTGGGTACCCCTCCAGCACCATGACTTGGGGTGTGAGGGCCGGCACCCCTTTAGTGCCATGACCGGGGTGTGAGGGCCGGGCACCCCTTCAGCACCATGACCCGGGGTGTGAGGGCCGGGCTCCCCTTCAGTGCCATGACCCGGGGTGTGAGGATGGGCACCCCTTTAGTGAGATGACCTGGGTGTGAGGGCTGGTCACCCTTAGTGACATGACCCGTGTGAGGGCCGGGCACCCCTCCAGCACCATGACCCGGGGTATGAGGGCCGGGCACCCTTCAGTGACATGACCCGGGTGTGAGGGCTGGGCAGCCCTTAGTGCCATTTCCCGGGTGTGGAGGCTGGGCACCCCAGTGACATGACCCGGTGAGGGCCGGGCACCCTTTCAGTGACATGACCCGGGGTGAGGGCGGCACCCCTCCAGCACCATGACCCGGGGTGTGATGGCCGGGCACCCCTTCAGTACTATGACCCGGGGTGTGAGGGCGGGCACCCTTTTCATGCCATGAATCGGGGTGTGAGGGCCGGGCACACCTTCAGCACCATGACCCGTGGTGTGAGTGCCGGCACCACCGAGCACCATGGCCCGGATGAGGGCCGGGCACCCCTTCAGTGACATGACCCGTGAGGGGCAGTCACCCCAGTGCCATGCCCCGGGTGTGAGGACCGGGCACACCTTCAGTGCCATGGCCAGGGGTGTGACGGCCGGGCACCGCTTCAGTGCCATGAAACGAGGTGTGAGGGCCGTGAACCCTTTCACATGACACGGGGTGTGAGGGCCGGGCACCTTTTCAGTGCCATGAATCGGGGTGTGATGTCCGGGCACCCCTTCTGCTCCATGACCCGGTATGTGAGGGCCGGCCACCCCTCCAGCACCATTGCCCAAGGTGTGAGGACCGGGCACCCCTCCAGCACCATGGCCCGGGGTGTGACGGCCGGGCACCGCTTCAGTGCCATGACCCGGGGTGTGAGGGCCGGGCACCCCTTCAGTGCCATGAGTCGGGGTGTAGGGCCGGGCACCACTTTATGTACATGACCCGGGGTGTGAGGGCCGTGCAAACCTTCAGTGCCATGGCCATGGCTGTGAGGGCCGGGCACCTCATCAGAGCCATGACCCGGGATGTGAGGGCCGGGTACCCATTTAGTGCCATTTAATGGGGTGTGAGGGCCGGGCACCCCTACAGAGCTATGAACCGGGGTGTGTGGGCCGGGCACCCCTTCACATGACACGGGGTGTGAGGGCCGGGCACCCCTTCAGTGCCATGACCTGGGGTGTGAGGGCCGGGCTCGATTTCAGTGCCATGAATCGGGGTGTGAGGGCCGGGCACCCCTCCAGCACCATGACCCGGGGTATGAGGGCCAGGCACCCCTTCAGTGCTATCAGCCGGGAGGTGAGGGCCGGGCACCCTTTCAGTGACATGACCCAGGGTGTGAGGGCCGGGCACCACTTCAATGACATGACACTGAGTGTGTGGGCCGGGCACCCTTTCAGTGTCATGACCCGGGGTGTGAGGGCCGGTCACTCCTTCAGTGCCATGACCCGGGGTGTGAGGGCTGGGCACCCCTTCGGCCCCATGACCTTGGGTGTGAGGGCCGGGAACCCCTTCAGCTCCATGACCCGTGGTGTGAGGGCCGTGCACACCTTCAGTGCCATGGCCAGGGGTGTGACGGCCGGGCACCGCATCAGTGCCATGACCCGGGGTGTGAGGGCCGGGCACCCTTCAGTGACATGACCCGGAGGCGTCAGGCAGGGACCCCTTCCAGTGCCATGAGCCGGGGGTGTGAGGGCCAAGCACCCCTAAAAGGCGAAACGGGGTGTGAGGCTGGGCACCTTAAGAGCTATGAACCGTGGTGTGAGGGCCGCGCACCCCTTTCCATGAATCGGGGTGTGATGGCCGGGCTTCCCTTCAGCTCCATGACCCGTGGTGTGAGGACCGGGAACCGCTTAACCCCATGACCCGGTAGTGAGGGCCGGGCACCCCTTTAGGTCCATGACCCGGGGTGTGAGCCCTGCACCCCTTCAGTGACATGACCCGGGTGTGAGTGCCGGGCACTATTTCAGTGCCATGAAATGGGGTGTGATGCGGGCACCAATCCAGCACCATGGCACCGGGTGTGAGGGCCGGACACCCCTTTAGCACCGTGACCCAGGGTGTGAGGGCCAGGCACCCCTTCAGTGACATGACCCTGTGAGGGCCGGGCACCCTTTCAGTGACATGACCCGGGGTGTGAGGGCCGGGCACCCCTCCAGCACCATGACCCAGGGTGTGAGGGCCGGGCTCCCCTTCAGTACTATGACCCGGGTGTGAGGGCCGTGCACTCCTTCAGTGTCACGAATCGGGGTGTGAGGCCGAACCCTTTCAGTGCCATGAATGGGGTGAGGGCCGGGCACCCCTACAGTGCTGCGAACCGGGTGTGAGGGCCGGGCACCCTTTCAATGCCATGAATCAGGGTGAGGGCCGGCACCCCTTCAGCACCATGACCCGTGGTGTGATTGCCGGGCACCAATCGAGCACCATGGCCTGAGATGACGGCCGGGCACCCCTTCAGTGACATGACCCGGGTGTGAGGCCAGGCACCCCTTCAGTGCCATGACCCGGGGTGTGAGGGATGGGCACCTTCAGTGACATGACCCGGGGTGTAGTGCCGGGCACCCTTTCAGTGACATGACCTGGGGTGTGAGGGCCGGGCACCACATTAGGTACATGACCAGGGGTGTGAGGGCCGGGCAAACCTTCAGTGCCATGACCTGGGGTGAGGCCGGGCACCACTTCAGTGACATGACCCGGGGCGGGCTGGGCAGCCCAGTGACATGACCCGGGTGTGAGGGCCGGGCACCCCTTCAGCACCATGACCCGGGTGTGAGGGCCGGGCTCCCTTCAGTGCCATGACCCGTGTGTAAGGCCTGGGCACCCTTTCAGTGACATGACCAAAGATGTGAGGACCGGGCACCCGTTCAGTGCCATGAATCGGGGTGTGATGTCCGGGCACCCCTTCATCTCCATGACCCGGTATGAGGGCGGCACCCCTCCAGCACCATGGCCCGGGTGTGAGGGCCGGGCACCCTTTCAGTGACATTACCGGGGTGTGAGGGCCGGGCACCCCTACAGCACCATGGCCTGGGAGGGCGGGCACCCCTTCAGTGTCATGACCAGGGTGTGTCAGGGCCTGACACCCTCCAGCACCATGGCCCGTGGTGTGAGGGCGGGCACCCTAACAGTGCCATGATTCGGGGTGTGATGGCCGGGCACCCCTTGAGCTCCATGACCCGGTATGTTTGGGCGGGCACCCTCCAGCACCATGGCCCGTGTGAGGCCCGGGCACCCTCCAGCACCATGGCCCTGGGTGTATGGGACGGGTACCCCTTCAGTGTCAAGAACTGGGGTGTCAGGGCCGGACACCCTCCAGCACCATGGCCCGGGGTGTTACGGCCGGCCACCGCTTCAGTGCCATGACCCGAGGTGTGAGGGCCTAGCACCCCTTCAGGCCATGAGCCGGGTTGTGAGGCCGGGCACGCCTTTAGTGCCATGAACGGGTGTGAGGGCTGGGCACCCCTACAGAGGTATGAACCGGGGTGTGAGGGCGGGCACCCTTCACATGACACGGGGTGTGAGGGCCGGGAACCTTTTCAGTGCCATGACCTGGGGTGTGAGGGCCGGGCTCGATTTCAGTGACATGAATCGGGGTGTGAGCGGGCACCCTCCAGCACCATGACCCCGGTATGAGGGCCGGCACCCCTTCAGTGCTATCACCCGGGGAGGAGGGCCTGGCACCCTTTCAGTGACATGACCCGGGTGTGAGGGCCGGGCACCACTTCAATGACATGACACTGAGGTGTGTGGGCCGGGCACCCTTTCAGTGCCATGACCCGTGTGAGGGTTGGTCACTCCTTCAGTGCCATGACCAGGGTTGTGAGGGCTGGGCACCCCTTCAGCCCCATGACCCGGTGTGAGGCCGGGAACCCCTTTAGCTCCATGACCCGTGGTGTGAGGGCCGGGCACCCCTACAGAGCTATGAACTGGGTGTGAGGGCCGCGCACCCCTTCACATGACACGGGTGTGAGGGACGGGCACTTTCAGTGCCATGAATCGGGGTGTGATGGCCGGGCTTCCTTCAGCTCCATGACCTGGTGTGTGAGGGCCGGGCAGCCCTAGTGCCTTGAAACGGGGTGTGAGGGGCGGGCACCCCTACAGCTATGAACCGGGGTGTGAGGGCCGCACCCCTTCACATGACACGGGTGTGAGAGTTGGTCACCCCTTCAGTGACATGACCCGGGGTGTGAGGGGCGAGCACCCTTTCAGTGACATGACCCGGGGTGTGAGGGCCGGGCACCCCTCCAGCACCATGACCCGGGGTGTGACGGCCGGGCACCCTTTCAGTGACATGACCCGGGGTGTGAAGGCCGGGCACCCCTCCAGCACCATGACCCGGGGTATGAGGGTCGGGCACCCCTTTAGTGCTATGACCCAGGGTGTGATTGCCGAGCACCACTTTAGGTACATGACCAGGGGTGCGAGGGCCGGGCAAACCTTCAGTGCCATGACCCGGGGTATGAGGGCCGGGCACCACTTCAGTGACATAACCCGGGGTGTGAGGGCTGGGCAGCCCTTTAGTGACATGACCCGGGGTGTGAGGGCCGGGCACCCCTTCAGCACCATGACCCGGGGTGTGAGGGCCGGGCTCCCCTTCAGTGCCATGACCCGGGGTGTGAGGGCTGGGCACCCTTTCAGTGACATGACCAAGGGTGTGAAGACCGGGCACCCGTTCAGTGCCATGAATCTGGGTGTGATGTCCGGGCACCCCTTCAGTGTCACGAATCGGGGTGTGAGGGCCGGGCACCCTTTCAGTGCCATGAAATGGGGTGTGAGGGCTGGGCACCCTTACATTGCTGCGAACCGGGGTGTGAGGGCCGGGCACCCCTTCAGCACCATGACCCGGGGTGTGAGGGCCGGGCACCAATACAGTACCATGGCCCGGGGTTTGAGGGCCGGACACCCCTTCAGTGACATGAGCCGGGGTGTGACGGCCGGGCACCCCTTGAGTGACATGACCCGGGGTGTGAGGGCCGGGCACCCCATCAGCACCATGACCCGGGCTGTGAGGGCCGGGCACCGCTTCAGCACCATGACACGGGGTGTGAGGGCTAGGCACCCCTTCAGTGCCATGACCCGGGGTGTGTGGGCCGGGCACCATTTCAGTGACATGACCTGGGGTGTGAGGGCTGGGCACACCTTCAGAGACATGACCAAGGGTGTGAGGACCGGGCACCCCTCCAGCACCATGGCCGGGGTGTGAGGCCCGGGCACCCTCCAGCACCATGGCCCGGGGTGTAAGGGACGGGCACCCCTTCAGTGTCAAGATCCGGGTGTCAGGGCCGGACACCCCTTCAGTGCCATGAGCCGGTTGTGAGGGCCGGGCACGCCTTTATTGCCATGAAACGGGTGTGAGGGGCCGGGCACCCCTACAGAGCTATGAACCGGGGTGTGAGGGCCGGGCACCCCTTCACATGACACGGGGTGAGGGCTGGGCACCTTTTCAGTGCCATGACCTGGGGTGTGAGGGCCGGGCTTGATTTCAGTGACATGAATCGGGTTGAGCGCTGGGCACCCTCCAGCACCATGACCCGGGTATGAGGGCCGCACCCCTTCAGTGCTATCACCCGGGGAGGAGGGCCTGGCACCCTTCAGTGACATGACCCTGGGTGTGAGGCCGGGCACCACTTCAATGACATGACACTGAGTGTGGGCCGGGCACCCTTTCAGTGCCATGACCGTGTGTGAGGGTCGGTCACTCCATCAGTGCCATGTCCTGGGTGTGAGGGCTGGGCACCCCTTCAGCCCCATGACCCGGTGTGTGAGGGCCGGGAACCCTTAGCCCATGACCCGTGGTGTGAGGGTCGTGCATACCTTCTGTGCCATGGCCAGGTTGACGGCCGGGCACTGCATCAGTGCCATGACCCGGGTGTGAGGGCCGGAACCCCTTCAGTGACATGACCCGAGGCGTCAGGGCAGGGCCCCCTTTCAGTGCCATGATGGTGTGAGGCCGGCAGCCCTCTAGTGCCATGAAACGGGGTGTGAGGGCCGGGCACCCCTACAGAGCTATGAACCGGGGTGTGAGGGCCGCGACCCCTTCACATGACACGGGGTGTGAGGGACGGCACCCTTTCAGTGCCATGAATCGGGGTGTGATGGCCGGGCTTCCTTCAGCTCCATGACCAGTGGTGTGAGGACTGAAACCGCTTCAACCCCATGACCTGGGGTGTGAGGGCCGGGCACCCATTCACATGACACGGGGTGTGAGGGCGGGCACCTTTCAGTGCCATGACCTGGGTGTGAGGGCCGGGCTTGGCCAGGCATCTTCCAGTGCCACCATGACCAGGGGGTGTTGGGATGGGCACCCCTTTAGTGACATGACCAGGGGTGTGAGGGCCGGACACCCCTTTGCTGCGCCCAGGGTGTGAGGGCCAGGCACCCTTCAGTGCCATGACCCCAGTGTGAGCTGGGCACCCCTCCTTTCGCGACACTGGGGTGTAGGGGCCAGGCACCCCTTGGAGTGCCATGACCCGGGGTGTGCCTTCAGTAACATGACCCAGGGGTGTGAGGCCGGGCACCCCTCCAGTGCCATGACCCGGAGTGTGAGAGCCAGGCACCCCTTCAGTGACATGACCCTGGGTGTGAGGGGCCGGGCACCCTTTTCCAGTGACATGACTTGGGGTGTGAGGCCAGGCACCCCTCCCAGCACCATGACCCAGGGGTGTGGTCAGGCACCTTCAGTACTATGACCCGGGGGTGTGAGGGGCCGGGGCACTCCTTCAGTGTGCAGATGTCAGGTGTGAGGGGCCTGGCACCCTTTCAGTGCTTTCATGAAATGGGGTGTGGGCCAGGGAACCCTACAGTGCTGCAAACCGGGGTTCGAGGGCCGGGCACCCTTTCAGCTCTGCATGAATGGGGGTGTGAGGCCAGGCACCTTCCATAGGCGGGTGTGAGTGCCAGGCGCAATCGAGCACCATGGCCCCCGGGAGGTGTGAGGCCCGGACACCTATCGTGCACATGACCTGGGGTGACGGCCAGGCACCCCTTCAGTGACATGACCAGGGTGTGGGGCAGAGCTTTATCGTGTTGCAGCCCGGGTGTGAGGGCCGGGCACCCCTTTCAGTGACGCATGACCCAGGTTGTAAGGCCGGGCACCCTCAGCACCATGACCCGGGGTATGAGGTCAGGCACCCCTTCAGTGATGACATGACCCGGGGTGTGAGGGCGGGCACCCTTTCGGTGACATGACCCAGGGGTGTGAAGGCCGGGCACCCCTCCAGCGCACCATGACCCGGGGAGTATGAGGTCAGGCACCCCTTTAGTGCTATGACCCAGGGTGTGATTGCCGGAAGGGCACACTTTGGAGTACATGACCAGGGGTGCAGGGGCCCGGGCAGTGCCATGACCCGGGGTATGAGGCCGGGCACCCACTTCAGTGTGTTATAACCCGGGGTGTGAGGGCTGGGCAGCCCTTTGGTAGTATGACCCGGGGTGTAGGGGCGGGCACCCTCCGCACCATGACCCGGGGTGTGAGGGGCCGGGCTCCCCTTCAGTGCCATGACCCGGGGTGTAAGGCCTGGGCACCTTCAGTGACATGACCCAAAGGTGTGAGGACGGGCACCCGTTCAGTACCATGATCCGAGGTGTGATGTCCGGGCACCTTGTCTCCATGACCCGGTATGTGAGGCCAGGCACCTCAACCTTCCTGGCCCAGGGGTGTGAGCCGGGCACCCTTTCGTGACGTACCCGGGGTGGCCCGAGGGCCGGGCACCTCCAGCACCATGGCCTAGGAGGCCAGGCACCTTCCAGTGTCATGACCAGGGGTGTGTGGGGCCTGACACCCCTCCTTTCCCCTTGGCCCGTGGTGTGAGGGCCGAGCACCAGTGCATGATTCGGGGTGTGATGGCCAGGCACTGTCCAGCTCCTATGACCCCGGTATGTTTGGGCCGGGCACCCTCAGCACATAGCCGGGTGTGAGGCCCAGGCACCCCAGCAGCACCATGGCCCGGGGTGTAAGGGCAGGCACCTTGATGTCAGGCCGGGGTGTCAGGGGCCCGGACACCCCTTCAGTGCATGAGCCGGGTTGTGAGGCCGGGCACGCCTTTATTGCCATGAAACAGGGGTTTGGGGGCGGGAACCCCTGGAGCTATGAACCGGGGTGTGAGGCCAGGCACCTCACACAGGGGTGTGACGGCCAGGCCACAGTGCCATGACCTGGGGTGTGAGGCCGGGCTCGATTTCAGTGACATGAGATCGGGGTGTGAGCGCCAGGCACCCTCCAGCACCATGACCTGGGAGTATGAGGGCCGGGCACCCCTTCAGTGCTATCACCCGGGGAGTGAGGCCGGGCACCCCTTTGCAGTGACATGACCGGGTGTGGGCCGGGGCACCACTTCAATGACATAGTGAGCACTGAGTGTGTGGGCCAGGCACCCTTTCAGTGCCATGGCCAGAACAGTGGTCGGTCCTCCTTCAGTGCCTGACCCGGGGTGTGAGGGCTGGGCACCTTCAGCCCCCTTGACCCGGGGTGAGGCCAGGAACCCCTTCAGCTCCATGACCCCGTGGTGTGAGGGCCGTGCATGCCTTCCAGTGCCAGCCAGGGGTGTGACGGCCGGGCACCTGTCAGTCACCATGACCCAGGGTGTGAGCCAGGCACCCTTCAGTGACATGACGGGCGTCAGGCAGGGCCCCCCTTCAGTGCCATGAGCCGGGGTGTGAGGCCGGGCAGCCCTCTAGTGCCATGAGCAGGGTGTGAGGGGCCAGGCACCTGAGCTATGAACCGGGGGTGTGGGGGCCGCTGCCCCTTCACATGAATCGGGGTGTGATGGCCGGAGAAAGCCCTTAGGCTCCATGACCCGTGGTGTGAGACCAGGAACCCGCTTCAACCCCATGACCCCGGAGTAGTGAGGCCAGGCACCTTTGGAGTCCATGACCCGAGGTGTGAGTGCCGTGCACTGTTCCAGTGCCATGAAATGGGGTGTGATGGCGGGCGCAATCCAGCACCATGGCACCGGGTGTGAGGCTGGGCACTCAGCACCGTGACCCCAGGGTGTGAGGCCAGGCACCCCTTCAGTGCCATGACCCAGAGTGTGAGCTGGGCACCCCTCCAGCACCATGACTTGGGGTGTGAGGCGGGCACCTTTAGTGCCATGACCCAGGGGTGTGAGGGGCCGGGCACCCCTTCAGTGACATGACCCGGGGTGTGAGGGCGGGCACCCTCCAGTGCCACTTGTTGGCGGAGTGTGAGCTGGGCACCTTCAGTGACATGACCCTGGGTGTGAGGGCCGGGCACCCTTTCAGTATTGAGCATGACCAGGGGTGTGAGGGGCGGGCACCAT
The DNA here is from genome assembly GCF_018991925.1 of Homarus americanus. Taxonomy (NCBI): domain Eukaryota; kingdom Metazoa; phylum Arthropoda; class Malacostraca; order Decapoda; family Nephropidae; genus Homarus; species Homarus americanus. The sequence goes on from NW_024713919.1 coordinate 64,196, forward strand.
CCAGCTCCATGACCCGGAGTGTGAGGTGCAGGCACCCTTTTCAATTACTATGACTGAGGTGTGAGGGCCGGGCACTCCTTCGATGTCACAGATCAGGGTGTGAGGCCAGGAACCCTTTCATTGCCATGAAATGGGGTGTAAGGCCAGGCACTACAGTGCTGCAGACCAGGGTGTGAGGCGGGCACCCTTTCAATGCCATGAATCCAGGGTGTGAGGGCCAGGCACCCCTTCAACACTGTTGTGGGTGTGATTGCGGGCACTGTCAGGCACCATAGCCCGGGATGTGACAGCCGGGCGCCTTCAGTGACATGACCCGGGGTGTGAGGTCAGGCACCCTTTCCAGTGACATGACCCGGGGTGTGAGGGCCGGGCACCCCTCAACACCATGACCCCGGGTATGAGGCCGGGCACCTTCAGTGGAATGACCGGGGTGAGGCCGGGCACCCCTCCAGCACACCATGACCCGGGGTATGAGGGCAGGCTTGCTTAGTGCTATGACCCAGGTGTGATTGCCGGGCACCACTTTGGGTACATGACCAGGGGTGTGAGGGCCAGGCAAACCTTCAGTGCCATGACCCGGGGTGTAGGGCCGGGCACCCTTCCAGTGCCATGACCCGGGAGATTAGCTGGGGCCGGGCACCACTTCAGCTGACATGACCCGGGAGGTGTGAGGGCCGGGCAGCCCTTTAGTGCCATGACCCGGGGTCTGAGGGCTGGGCACCCCTTCAGTGACATGACCAGGTGTGAGGACCGGGCACTTCATTCAGTGCCATGAATCAGGGGTGTGATGGGGCACCCCTCAGCACCATGGCCCGGGGTGTGAGGCCGGGCACCACTGGTGACATTACCCGGGGTGTGAGGGCCGGGCACCCTCCCAGCACCATGGCCTGGGAGGGCCAGGCACCCCTTCAGTGTCATGACCCAGGGTGTGTCACGAGCCTGACACCCCTCCCTTCCCTTGGCCCAAGTGGTGTGAGGGCAGGCACCCTTTCAGTACCATGATTCAGGGGTGTGATGGCCGGGCACCCGTTCAGTCTATGACCCGGTATGTTTGGGCCGGGCACCCTCCAGCACCATGGCGGGGTGTGAGGCCGGGCACCCCTCCAGCACCATGGCTCAGGGTGGGGCGGGCACCTTCAGTGTCAGGAACCGGGGTGTCGGGCCGGACACCCCTCCAGCACCAAGGCCCAGGGTGTGACGGCCGGGCACCGCCTTCAGCCATGACCCGGAGTGTGAGGCCGGGCACCCCTTCAGTGCCATAGGCAGGGTGTGAGGCCAGGCACGCCTTTAGTTCAATGAGAGCAGGGTGTGAGGCCGGGCACCCCTAGGAAGCTATGAACCGAGGTGTGAGGCCAGGCACCCCTTCACATGAGACAGTGTGAGGCCAGGCACCTTTTCAGTGCCATGACCTGGGGTGCAGGCCCGGGCTCGATTTCAGTGCCATGGTCGGGGTGTGGCCGGAAACCTCCAGCACCACTGTTGGGGAGTATGAGGGCCGGGCACCTTCAGTGCTATCACCCGGGGAGTGAGGGGCCGGAGCACCCTTTCAGTGACATGACCCGGGGTGTGAGGCCGGGCACCACTCAATGACATGACACTGAGGTGTGTGGGCCGGGCACCTTCAGTGCCATGACCCGGTGTGTGAGGGCTGGTCCTCCTTCAGTGCCATGACCCGGGGTGTGAGGCTGCACGCTAGCCCCTATGAGCCAGGTGTGAGGGCCGGGAGCCCCTTCAGCTCCATGACCCGTGGTGTGAGGGCCGTACATACCTTCAGTGCCATGGCCCAGGGATGTGACGGCCGGGCACACATCAGTGCCATGACCCAGGGGAGTGAAGGGGCGGGCAAACCTTCAGTACATGGTCACTGGTGTGAGCACCCTCAGCACCATGACCTGGGGAATGAGGCAAGCACCCCTTTAGTACTATGACCCGGTGTGAGGCCGGGCACATTTCACTGACATGACGGGGTGAGGGGCGGGCACCTTCAATGACGCTGACCCGGGGTGTGTGGGCAGGGCACCTTTTCAGTGCTATGACCGGGGTGTGAGGGTAGTCACTCCTTCAGTGATGCCATGACTCGGGGTGTGATGGCTGGGCGCCTTCAGTCTATGACCCGGGGTGTGAGGCGGGCGCCGTTTAGGTCTATGACCAGGGGTGTGAGGGCAGACGCTCGTTTGGAATCTATGACAACAGGTGTGAGGGCCGGGCACCTTCAGTGCCGCCAGCCAGGGTGTGACGGCGGACACCGCTTCAGTGCCATGCCCGGGGTGTGAGGCCGGCACGCCAGTATTTTATGAAACAGGTGTGAGGCCGGGCACCCTGGGGCCTATGAACCGGGGTGTGGGGGCCGTAGACATCACATGACACAGGGTGTGAGGCCTGGCCTTTTTTCAGTGCCATGACCCAGGGTGTGAGGAGCCAGGCACCCTTTCAGTGCCATGAATCAGGGGTGTGATGTCCGGGCACCTTCTGCTCCTTGACCCTGTATGTGAGGGCCAGGCACCCCTCAGCACCATGGCCCAGGGTGTGGACCGGGCACCGCCAGCACCATGGCCCGGGGTGTGACAGCCGGGCACCGCTTCAGTGCCATGACCCGGGGTGTGGGGCCAGGCACCCCTTCAGTGCCATGGAGTCTGGGGTGTGAGGGCCAGGCACCCCGCTTTCAGTGCTATAAATCAGGGGTGTAGGGCCGGGCACCACTTTAGGCCACATGACCCGGGGTGTGAGGGCCAGGCAAACCTTCAGTGCCATGGCCAAGGGTGTGAGGGCCGGGCACCTCATCAGTCTGCCATGACCCGGGATGTCAGGGCCGATTGCCCTTCAGTGACATGAACCGGGGTGTGAGGGCTAACTTTAGTGACATGAACCGGGGTGTGAGGGGCGGGCACCCTTTCAGCACCATGACCCTGGGTGTGAGGGCCGGGCACTTCAGCACCATGACCCCGGTGTGCTGAGGGCCAGGCACCCCCTTCAATTCCTTGAGCCGGGTGTGAGGCCGGGCACCCCTCAGCACCATGGCCAGGGGTGTGAGGCCCGGGCACCTCAGTGCAGAAGGCCCGGGGTGTGAGGGCCAGGCACCCCGCGCCAGTGAGCATGACCCAGGCGTCAGGCAGGGCCCCCCTTCAGTGCCATGAGCCCAGGTGTGAGGCCGTGCACCCCTCTAGTGCCATGAAGCAGGGAGGGCCGGGCACCCCTGCAGAGCTATGAACCGGGGTGTGGGGCGCGCACCCTTCCCTGTTTCTGGTGTGAGGACAGGCACCCTTTCAGTGTGCATGAATCAGGTGTGATGGCCAGGCAGCCCTTCAGCTCCTTGACCACGTGGTGTGAGGACCGGGAACCGCTTCAACCCCATGACCAGTGAGGGCCGGGGCACCTTGGGTCCATGACCCGGGGTGTGAGGGCCGTGCACCCCCTCCAGTGACATGAGCCGGGGTGTGAGTGCCGGGCACTATTTCAGTGCCATGAGGTGGGTGTGAGGCCGGGCAGCCTACAGTGCTGTGAACCGGGGAGGGCCAGGCACCCCTTCAGGAGCCATGAATCAGGGTGTGGGGCCATGCACCCCTTCAGCTCCATGACCCGGGGTGTGAGGGCCGGGCTCATTCAGTGCCATGGTCAGGGGTTTGTGAGGGCCGGGCACCCTCAGCACCACCCGTACCTGCGATATGAGGGCCGACACCCCTTCAGTGCTGACCACGGGATGTGAGGGCCGGGCACATTTCTGACGCATGACCCAGGAGTGTAAAGGGGCCGGGCACCTTGTGGCAGCCCGGGTGTGTGGGCCAGGCACCCTTCAGTACTGACCCAGGGTGTGAGGCCAGGCACCCCTTCAGTGCCATGAATGGAGTGTGGGCAGGCACCCCTTCCAGCACCATGACCGGGGTGTGAGGGCGGGCTCGTTCAGTGCCATGAATCCCAGGGGGGGTGAGGGCCAGGCACCCCTCCAGCACCATGACCTGGGGTATGAGGCCAAACACCCCTTCAGTGCTGCGGCCAGGGGCGTGAGGGCCAAGCCTTTCACTGACATGACCCGGGGTGGGGCCAGGCATCCTTTCAATGACATGACCCGGGGTGTGTGGGCCCCAGGCACCCTTTCAGTCCTGAAGCCGGGGTGTGAGCGAGAGCACCCCTTCAATGACATATGACCCGGCATTAGTGTGGGCCAGGCACCCTTTCAGTGCCATGACCGGGTGTGAGGCCGGTCCTCCTCAGTGCCATACGAAGGGGTATGAAGGCCGGGTACCCCTTCAGCCCCATGACCCGAGGTGTGAGGTCGGCACCCGTTTGGGTCTAACCAGGTCTGTGAGGGCGGGCATGCAGCCCCAGTGCCATGGCCAGGGAATTGACGGCGGGCACTGCTTCAGTGCCATGAAGCAGACTGTGTGAAGGCCGGGCAACAGGGCTATGAACCGGGGTGTGAGGCCGGACGCCTTCATGACGCGGCGTGTGGCGGGAACCTTTTTCAGTGCCGCGGTCAGGGTGTGAGGCGGGCACCCCGTTCAGTGCCATGATTCGGGTGTGATGGCGGAGCACCCGCTGGCCATAGCCCGGGGGTATGTGAGGGCCGGGCACCCTCAGCACCATGGCCCGGGGTCTAAAGGACGGGCATCCTTCAGTGTCAAGAACGGTGTGGGGCCCGGACACCTCAGCACCATGGCCCGGGGTGTGGCGGCCAGGCACCCTTCAGTGCCATGACCCGAGGTGTGAGGCCAGGCACCCCTTCAGTGCAGGCCAGGGTGTGAGCCAGAGCTTTGCTAGTGCCATGGAAATGGGGTGTGAGGCCAGGCACCCTGAGCTATGAACCGGGATGTGAGGCTGGGCACGCTTCCTGACCGCGGGGTGTGAGGGCCGAGCACCTTTTCAGTGCCATGACCTGGGAATGTGAGGCCGGGCTCGATTTCAGTGCCATGAATCCAGGGGGTGTGAGAGGGCCAGCACCCCTCCAGCACCATGACCCAGGGTATGAGGCCGGGCACCCCGCTTCAGTGCTATCAGCCGGGAGTGAGGGCCGGGCACCTTTTCAGTGACATGACCCGGGGGTGTGAGGGCGGGCACCACTTCAATGACATGACACTGGGTGTGTGGCCAGGCACCCCTTTCAGTGCCATGACCAGAGTGTGAGGCCCAGTCACTCCTTCAGTGCCATGATGACCCAGGGGTGTGAGGGCTGGGCACCCCTTCAGCCCCATGACCCGGGGTGTGAGGGCCGGGAACCCCTTCAGCCCCATGACCCGTGGTGTGAGGGCCGTGCATACCTTCAGTGCCATGGCCAGGGGTGTGACGGCCGGGCACCGCTTCAGTGCCATGACCCGGGGTGTGAGGGCCGGGCACCCCTTCAGTGACATGACCCGAGGTGTCAGGGCAGGGCTCCCCTTCAGTGCCATGAGCCGGGGTGTGAGGGCCAGGCACCCTTCTAGTGCCATGAAAAGGGGTGTTAGGGCCGGGGACCCCTACAGAGCTATGAACCGGGGTGTGAGGGCCGCGCACCCCTTCACATGACACGGGTGTGAGGGCCGGGCACCCTTTCAGTGCCATGAATCGGGGTGTGATGGCCGGGCAGCCCTTCAGCTCCATGACCCGTGGTGTGAGGACCGGGAACCGCTTCAACCCCTTGACCCGGGTAGTGAGGGCCGGGCACCGCTTTAGGTCCATGACCCGGGTTGTGAGTGCCGTGCACCCCTTCAGTGACATGACCCGGGATGTGAGTGCGGGGCACTATTTCAGTGCCATGAAATGGGGTGTGAAGGCCGGGCAACCCTACAGTGCTGTGAACCGGGGTGTGAGGGCCGGGCACCCCTTCACATGACCCGGGGTGTGAGGGCCGGGCACCCCTTCAGTGCCATGAATCGCGGTGTGAGGGCCGGGCACCCCTTCAGCACCATGACCCGGGGTTTGAGGGCCGGGCTCGATTTCAGTCCCATGAATCGGGGTGTGATGTCCGGGCACCCCTTCTGCTCCATGACCCGGTATGTGAGGGCCGGGCACCCCTCCAGCATCATAGCCCAGGGTGTGAGGACCGGGCACCCCTCCAGCACCATGGCCCGGGGTGTGACGGCCGGGCACCGCTTCAGTGCCATGACCCGGGGTGTGAGGGCCGGGAACCCCTTCCGTGCCATGAGTCGGCGTGTGAGGGCCGGGCACCCTTTCAGTGCCATGAATCCTGGTGTGAGGGCCGGGCACCCCTTCAGCCCCATGACCCGAGGTGTGAGGGTCGGCCACGCGTTTAGGTCTATAACCGGGTCTGTGAGGGCCGGGCATACCTTCAGTGCCATGGCCAGGGAGTGTGACGGACGGGCACCGCTTCAGTGCCATGACCCGGGGTGAGAGGGCCGGGCACCCCTTCAGTGCTAAGTGACCCGGGGTGTGAGGGCCGGGCACACTTTCACTGACATGACTCGGGGTGTGAGGGCCGGGCACCCCTTCAATGACATGACCCGGGGTGTGAGGGCCGGGCACCCCTTCAGTGCCATGAGTCGGGGTGTGAGGGCCGGCCACCCTTTCAGTGCCATGAATCGGGGTGTAGGGCCGGGCACCACTTTAGGTACATGACCCGGGGTGTGAGGGCCGGGCAAACCTTCATTGCCATGGCCACGGGTGTGAGGGCCGGGCACCTCATCAGAGCCATGACCCGGGATGTGAGGGCCGGGTACCCCTTTAGTGCCATGAAATGGGGTGTGAGGGCCGGGCACCCCTACAGAGCTATGAACCGGGGTGTGAGGGCCGGGCACCCCTTCACATGACACGGGGTGTGAGGGCCGGGCACCTTTTCAGTGCCATGACCTTGGGTGTGAGGGCCGGGCTCGATTTCAGTGCCATTAATCGGGGTGTGAGGGCCGGGCACCCCTCCAGCACCATGACCCGGGGTATGAGGGCCGGGCACTCCTTCAGTGCTATCACCCGGGGAGTGAGGGCCGGGCACCCTTTCAGTGACATGACCCGGGGTGTGAGGGCCGGGCACCACTTCCATGACATGACACTGGGTGTGTGGGCCGGGCACCCTTCGCCACCCGGCAGAAAATGAAAGGGATCCTGCTGCGGGTGAGGCGGCGCACCTTCCGTGATGGGCACCCTGTGCCATAAATGGGTGTGATGCCCGGCAGCCTTCAGGTCCATGACCCGTGGTGTGAGGACTGAACCGCTTCAACCCCATGACCCGGTAGTGAGGGTCGGCACCCCTCCAGCACCATGACCCGGGGTGTGATGACCAGGCAACTCTTCAGTGCCATGACCCGGGGTGTGAGGGCCGGGCACCCCTTCAGTGACATGACCCGGAGTGTGAGGGCCGGGCACCCTTTCAGTAACATGACCCGGGGTGTGAGGGCCGGGCACCCGTCCAGCACCATGACCCGGGGTGTGAGGGCCAGGCAAACCCTTCAGTGCCATGACCCGAGGTGTGAGGGTCGGCCACCCGTTTAGGTCTATATCCAGGTCTGTGAGGGCCAGGCATACCTTCAGTGCCATGGCCATGGGTGTGACGGACGGGCACCGCTTCAGTGCCATGACCCGGGGTGAGAGGGCCGGGCACCCCTTCAGTGACATGACCCGGGGCGTCAGTGCCGGGCAACCCTTCAGTGCCATTAGCCGGGATGTGAGAGCCGGGCACACTTTCACTGACATGACCCGGGGTGTGAGGGCCGGGCACCCCTTCAATGACATGACCCGGGGTGTGAGGGCCGGGCACCCCTTCAGTGCCATGAGTCGGGGTGTGAGGGCCGGGCACCCTTTCAGTGCCATGAATCGGGGTGTAGGGCCGGGCACCACTTTATGTACATGACCCGGGGTGTGAGGGCCGTGCAAACCTTCAGTGCCATGGCCACGGGTGTGAGGGCCGGGCACCTCATCAGAGCCATGACCCGGGATGTGAGGGCCGGGTACCCCTTTAGTGCCATTTAATGGGGTGTGAGGGCCGGGCACCCCTACAGAGCTATGAACCGGGGTGTGAGGGCTGGGCACCCCTTCACATGACACGGGGTGTGAGGGCCGGGCACCCCTTCAGTGCCATGAATCGGGGTGTGAGGGCCGGGCACCCCTCCAGCACCATGACCCGGGGTATGAGGGCCGGGCACCCCTTCAGTGCTATCACCCGGGGAGTGAGGGCCGGGTACCCTTTCAGTGACATGACCCGGGGTGTGAGGGCCGGGCACCACTTCAATGATGACATGACTTGGGTGTGTGGGCATAGCACCTGCCTGAGTGCCGACCCAGGGTGTAAGGGCCAGTCACTGTGGTGCATGTCCCCAGGTGTGAGGCTGGGCACCTTCAGCCCATGACCCAGGGGTGTGAGGGCCAGGAGCCTTCAGCCCCATGACCCGTGGTGTGAGGGCCGTGCATACCTTCAGTGCCATGGCCAGGGGTGTGACGGCCGAGCACCGCTTCAGTGCCATGACCCGAGGTGTCAGGGCAGGGCCCCCCTTCAGTGCCATGAGCCGGGGTGTGAGAGCCAGGCACCCCTCTAGTGCCATGAAAGGGGTGTTAGGGCCGGGGACCCCTACAGAGCTATGAACCGGGGTGTGAGGGCCACTCACCCCTTCACATGACACGGGTGTGAGGGCCGGGCACCCTTTTAGTGCCATGAATCGGGGTGTGATGGCCGGGCAGCCCTTCAGCTCCATGACCCGTGGTGTGAGGACCGGGAACCGCTTCAACCCCATGACCCGGGTAGTGAGGGCCGGGTACCCATTTAGGTCCATGACCCGGCGTGTGAGGGCCGTGCACCCCTTCAGTGACATGACCCGGGGTGTGAGTACCGGGCACTATTTCAGTGCCATGAAATGGGGTGTGAAGGCCGGGCACCCCTTCAGCACCATGACCCGGGGTTTGAGGGCCGGGCTCGATTTCAGTGCCATGAATCGGGGTGTGATGTCCGGGCACCCCTTCTGCTCCATGACCCGGTATGTGAAGGCCGGGCACCCCTCCAGCACCATAGCCCAGGTTGTGAGGACCGGGCACCCCTCCAGCACCATGGCACGGGGTGTGACGGCCGGGCACCGCTTCAGTGCCATGACCCGGGGTGTGAGGGTCGGGAACCCCTTCAGTGCCATGAGTCGGCGTGTGAGGGCCGGGCACCCTCCAGCACACAATGACCTGGGGTATGAGGGCCGAGCACCCCTTCAGTGCTATGACCCGGGGTGTGAGGGCCGGGCACATTTCACTGACATGACCCGGGGTGTGAGGGCCGGGCACCCCTTCAATGACATGACCTGGTGTGTGGGCTGGGCACCCTTTCAGTGCTATGACCCGGGTGTGTGAGGGCCGGTCAGTTCTTCAGTTCCATGACCTGGGGTGTGAGGGCCGGGCACCCTTCAGTGACATGACCCGCGTCAGTGCCGGGCACCCCTTCAGTGCCATTCGCCTGGGTGTGAGGGCCGGGCACCCCTCTAGTGCCATGAACGGTGTGGAGGGCCGGGCACCCCTACAGAGCTATGAACCGGGGTGTGAGGGCCGTGCATACCTTCAGTGCCATGGCCAGGGGTGTGACGGCCGGCAACCGCATCAGTGCCATGACCCGGGGTGTGAGGGCCGGCACCCTTCAGTGACATGACCCGAGGTGTCAGGGCAGGGCCCCTTCAGTGCCATGAGCCGGGGTGTGAGGGCCGGGCACCCCTCTAGTGCCATGAAAAGGGGTGTTAGGCCGGGGACCCTACAGAGCTATGAACCGGGGTGTGAGGGCCGCGCACCCCTTCACATGACACGGGTGTGAGGGCCGGCACCCTTCAGTGCCATAAATCGGGTGTGATGCCCGGGCAGCCCTTCAGGTCCATGACCCGTGGTGTGAGGACCGAACCGCTTCAACCCCATGACCCGGGTAGTGAGGGCCGGGCACTCTTAGGTCCATGACCCGTGTGAGGCCCGTGCACCCCTTTAGTGACATGACCCGGGGTGTGAGTGCCGGGCACTATTTCATTGCCATGAAATGGGGTGTGAAGGCCGGGCAACCCTACAGTGCTGTGAACCGGGGTGTGAGGGCCGGGCACCTCACATGACCCAGGTTGTAGGGGCCGCGCACCCCTTCAGTGCCATGAATCGGGGTGTGAGGGCCGGCACCCTTCAGCACCATGACCCGGAGGTTTGAGGGCCGGGCTCGATTTCAGTGCCATGAATCGGGGTGAGAGAGCCGGCACCCCTCCAGCACAATGACCTGGGGTATGGAGGCCGAGCACCCCTTCAGTGCTATGACCCGGGTGTGACGGCCGGCACATTTTCACTGACATGACCCGGGGTGTGAGGGCCGGGCACCCTTTCAATGACATGACCCGGGGTGGGCCGGGCACCCTTTCAGTGCTATGACCCGGGGTGTGAGGGCCGGTTTTCAGTTCCATGACCTGGGGTGTGAGGGCCGGGCACCCTTCAGTGACATGACCCGGGGCGTCAGTGCCGCACCTTCAGTGCCATTCGCCTGGGTGTGAGGGCCGGGCACCCTCTAGTGCCATGAAACGGGGTGGAGGGCCGGGCACCCTACAGAGCTATGAACCGGGGTGTGAGGGCCGCACCCCTTCACATGACACTAGTGTGAGGGACGGGCACCCTTTCAGTGCCATGAATCGGGTGTGATGGCCGGGCAGCCCTTCAGCTCCATGACCCGTGGTGTGAGGACCGGGAACCGCTTCAACCCCATGACCTGGGTAGTGAGGCTGGCACGCCTTTAGGTCCATGACCCGGGTGTGAGGGCCGTGCACCCCTTCAGTGACATGACCCTGGTGTGAGGGCCGGGCACCCCTTCTGCAACATGACCCGGGTGGGGCCGGGCTCGATTTCAGTGACATGAATCGGGGGTGTGAGGGCCGCACCCCTCCAGCACCATGACCTGGGGAATGAGGGGCCAGCACCCCTCAGTGCTATGACCTGGGGTGGAGGGCTGGGCACCCTTCAATGACATGACCTGGTGTGTGGGCCGGGCACCCTTTCAGTGCTATGACCCGGGGGTGAGGGCTGGTCAGTTCTTCAGTTCCATGACCTGGGTGAGGGCCGGCACCCTTCAGTGACATGACCCGGGCGTCAGTGCCGGGCACCCCTTCAGTGCCATTCGGCCTTGGTGTGAGGGCCGGGCACCCTCTAGTGCCATGAAACGGGGTGTGAGGGCGGGCACTCCTACAGAGCTATGAACTGGGGTGTGAGGGCCGCACACCCCTTCACATGACACTAGTGGAGGGACGGGCACCTTTCAGTGCCATGAATCGGGGTGTGATGGCCGGGCAGCCCTTCAGCCCATGACCTGTGGTGTGAGGACCGGGAACCGCTTCAACCCCATGACCCGGGTAGTGAGGGCCGGGCACGCCTTTAGGTCCATGACCCGGGTGAGGGCCGTGCACCCCTTCAGTGACATGACCCCTGGTGTGAGGGCCGGGCACCCCTTCAGCACCATGACGACCTGGGTGTGTGGGCCGGCCGATTTCAGTGACATGAATCGGGGTGTGAGGGCCGGCCACCCTCCAGCACCATGACCTGGGGAATGAGGGCCGAGCACCCTTCAGTGCTATGACCCGGGGTGTGAGGGCCGGGCACCACTGACATGACCCGGGGTGTGAGGGCTGGGCACCCCTTCAGCCCCATGACCCGGGGTGTGAGGGCTGAACCCTTCAGCTCCATGACCTGTGGTGTGAGGGCTGTGCATACCTTCAGTGCCATGGCCAGGGGGATGTGGCCGGGCACCGTATCAGTGCCATGACCCGGGGTGTGAGGGCCGGGCACCCTTCAGTGACATGACCTGAGGCGTCAGGGCAGGGCACCCCTTCATCTCCATGACCCGGTATGTGAGGGCCGGGCACCCTCCAGCACCATGGCCCGTGGTGTGAGGGCTGGGCACCCTCTCAGTGCCATGATTCGGGGTGTGATGGCCGGCACCTCCAGCACCATGACCTGGGGTTTGAGGCCCGGCACCCTCCAGCACCATGGCCTGGGGTGTAAGGACGGGCACCCTTCAGTGTCAAGAACGGGTGTCAGGCGGACACCCTCCAGCACCATGGCCTGGTGTGACGGCCGGGCACCGTATAAGCGCCATGACCCGAGGTGTGAGGGCCGGCACCCTTCAGTGCCATGAGCCTGGGTGTGTGAGGGCCGGGCACGCCTTAGTTCCATGAAACGTGAGGGGCCGGGCACCCTACAGAGCTATGGAACTGTGGAGGGCCGGGCACCCCTTCACATGACACGGGGTGAGGGCCGCACCTTTCAGTGCCATGACCTGGGGTGTGAGGCCTGGGATTTCACTGCCATGAATCGTGAGCCGGGCACCCTTCCAGCACCATTACCCGGGGTATGAGGGCCGCACCCTTCAGTGCCACCCGGGAGGAGGGCCGGCACCCTCAGTGACATTACCTGGGTGTGAGGGCCGCACCACTAATGACATGACACTGAGTGTGTGGGCCGGCACTTTCAGTGCCATGACCCGGTGTGTGAGGGCTGGTCACTCCTTCAGCCATGACCTGGGTTGTGAGGGGCTGTGCATACCAGTGCCATGGCCAGGGGTGTGGACGGGTGGCACCGTGATCAGTGCCATGACCCGGGGTGTGAGGGCTGGCACCCCTTCAGTGACATGACCTGAGGCGTCAGGGCAGGGACCCCTTCAGTGCCAAGGAGCCGGGGTGTGAGGCTGGCACTCACAGAGCTATGAACTGTGGTGTGAGGGCTGACCCCTTCACATGACATGGGGTGGAGGGACGGCACCCTTAGTGCCATGAATCTGTGTGATGGCCGGGCAGCCCTCAGCTCCATGACCCGTGGTGTGAGGACCGAACTGCTTCAACCCCATGACCCGGGTAGGAGGGCTGGCACCCTTAGGTCCATGACCTGGGTGTGTGAGCGCCTGGGCACCCTTCAGTGGACATGACCTGTGAGTGCCGGGCACTATTTCAGTGCCATGAAATGGGGTGTGAAGGCCAGGGCTATCTACAGTGCTGTGAACTGGGGTGTAAGGCCGGGCACCTTCAGTGCCATGAATCGGGTGTGAGGGCCGGGCACCCTTCAGCACCATGACCCGGAGTTTGAGGGCCGGGCTTGATTTCAGTGCTATGACTGAGGTTTGAGGGCCGGTCACCTTCAGTGCCATGAACCGGGGTGTGAGGGCCGGGCACCCTTCAGTCCCATGACCTGTGAGGGCAAGGCACCCTTCAAGATGACCTGGTGTGTGGGCCGGGCACCTTTCAGTGCCATGACCCGGGGTGTGAGGCCCGGTCACTCCTTCAGTGCCATACCCGAGGTGTGAAGCCGGGCACCCCTTCAGCCCCATGACCTGGAGGTGTGAGGGTCGGCCACCTGTTTAGGTCTGTAACCAGGTCTGTGGAGGGCAGGGCATACCTTCAGTGCCATGGCCAGGTGTGACGGCCGGGCACTGCTTCAGTGACATGACCTGGGTGAGAGGGCCGGGCGCACCCTTCAGTGACATGACCCGGGGCGTCAGTGAGGGCACCTTCATATTAGCCGTGTGTGAGGTCGGGCACCCCTTCAGTGCCATGACCTGGGTGTGTGAGGGCCGGGGACCGACATGACCTGGGGTGAGGCTGCACTCTTCAGTGCCATGATCTGGGGTGTGAGGCTGGGCACCCCTTCAGCTCCATGGCCGGGGGTGAGGGCCGGGCACCTTCAGTGCCATGATTGGTGTGATGGCTGGCAGCTTTCTGAGCGTGGTACGGGTGAGGGCCGGGCACCTACTCTGTGTGCCATGACCTGGTATGTGAGGGCTGGGTACTCCACTTCTCAAGAGACACTGGGGTGGAAGGGCTGGGCACCCCTTTCAGTGCCATGCACGGTGTGAGGGCTGGCCTTATTTCTGTGACATGATCAGGGGTGAGGGCTGGGCACCCCTCCAGCACCATGACCTGGGGTGAGAGGGCTGGGCACCCCTTCAGTACTATGCTACCTGGGAGGAGGGCTGGCACTCCTTCAGTGTCACGAATCTGTGAGGGTCTGGGCACTTTTTTCCGTGCCATGAGATTGGTGTGTAGGCCGCACACCTCAGGATGGCGAACTGCTGCGGGGAGGGGCGGGCACCTCTTTCAATGCCATGAATCCGGGTGTGAGGGTTGGCACCCTCAGCCCCATGACCCGGGGTGTGAGGTTGAACTCCCCTTCAGCTCCATGACCCGTTGGTGAGGGGCTGTGCATACCTTTCAGTGCGGCCAGGGGTGACGGTCGGGCACCGCATGTGCTATGACCCGGGTGTGAGGGCCGGGCACCCCTTCAGTGGACATGACCCGAGGCGTCAGGGCAGGGCACCCTTCATTTCTGACCCGGTATGTGAGTGCCGGGCACCTTCAGGCGCTATGGCCTGGGGAGGGCCGGGAACTCTCTCGAGTGCCATGATTCGGGGGGGATGGGGGACCCCTGCAGAGCATGACCGGGGTGGAGGCCGGGCACCCTTCATGGCCCGGGTGGTAGGGTTGGGCACCTTCAGTGCTAAGAACCGGGTGGTGGTGGCTGGGCACCCCACTCCTGCATCCAGTGTCAACCCTATGGCCTGGGTGTGGAGGGCCGGCACCCATCAGCGCCATGACCCGAGGGTGGAGGCTGCACCCTCCAGTGCCATGACCCGGGTGAGGGCGGGCACTTTTTCAGTTCCATGGAATGGGGTGTGGCCGGGCACCTTACAGAGCTATGATCCGGGGGTGTGAGGGCCGGGCACCCCTTCACATGCAAGACGGGGTGAGGGCCGGGCAGACCTTCAGTACCATGACCTGGGGTGAGGCCGGGCTCTGAGTTCACTGCCATGAATCGGGATGTGAGCGCCGGGCACCCTTTCTGCACCATGACCTGGTATGAGGGTCGGCACCCCTCCAGTGCCATCACCCGGGGTGAGAGGCCGGGCACCCTCCAGTGACATGACCCGGTGGTGAGGGCTGGTCACCCTTCAGTTCCATGATCGGGGTGTGAGCTGTGCACACTTTCTGAGTACCATGGCCTGGGTGAGCGGCGGGCACTATATCAGTGCTATGAACCGGGGTGTGTGAGGGCCGGGCACCCATAGTGACATGAAACCGGGGGTGAGGGCCGGGCACCCCTTCAGTGGTCCGGGGTGAGGCCGGGCACCCCTTCAGAGCTGTATGAACCGGGGTGTGAGGGCCGGGCATCCCCTTCACATGGTGACCTGTTTAGGGCGGGCACCCTCAGTGCCATGAATCTGGTGTGATGGCCGGGCACCCTTCAGCTCCATGACCCGTGGTGTGGAGGCCGGGAACCTCTCCAGCACCATAGCCGTGGGTGGAGGGCGGCACTCCCTTAGCACTGGCGAGACCCGGGTGTGAGCGCAGTACCCCTTCCTGCAGTGGGCGAGACTCGGGGTGTGAGGCCGGGCACTATTTCATGTTATGAATCGGGTGAGGCCAGGCTACCCTACAGTGCTGTGAACCGGGGTGTGAGGGTCTGGCACATGCCAAGTCGAATCGGGGTGAGGGGCTGGGCACCCTTCAGCGACATGACCTGGGTTTGAGGGGTCGGGCTCCTTCAGTGCTATGACCTGAGGTTTGAGGGGCCGGTCACCCTTCGAAGTGCCATGAACCGGGGTGTGTGAGGGCTGGCACCCCTTCAAAGTCCCATGACCTGGTGTGAGGGCTGGCATTTGTATTGGTCATGACCTTGGGTGAGGGCATGACCAGTGCTGTGGTGGATGCGTGGCACCCCTTCAGTGCCATGACCCGGGGTGAGGGCCGGGCACCTTTTCAGTGCTATGAAGGCGGGGTTACCTTCAGCCCCATGACCCGAGGTGTGAGGGTCACACCCGTTTAG
>NW_024713920.1:0-12817 GCF_018991925.1 Homarus americanus
TATATATATATATATATATATATATATATATATATATATATATATATATATATATATATATATATATATATATTTTTTTTTTTTTTTGATAAAATCACACGAAAATGGAAACAACGGAGTACTTTATTTTTGTTTTGCTTGCATCTTCAGAGAACTAGATTACATGGACAGAGAGAGGCTTAAATATACAGGTGACCTAAAAACATGAGGTCAGGTCATAATGATGACATCCACTAATCCCCACACCAACACAACCGTAGAGGAGCTTAAGAGAAGGGTGGTGACGTGACTAGAAAGGTCAGGTCAGAAAAAAAAGGGACCCACAAAATAACTGTCATACATCAAAATCAAAGGTTTTCAAAGAGTTTTAACCTTGGGCCACTGACAAATAAATTTATGTAACATATTATCAGTTTTGAACTGACCATCACTAAGGTTTATTGATTTTAATTCTTATCAAACTAGCTTCAACCAGAAGTTCCTTCTTGCAGATGATTTGAATACTTCTAAGCTTTTTCCTACAATAAAAGTATTAGTTATTCCATGATGAACTAATACAATTAAGATTAGTTTATATTACTGTTTTCTTAACATACATATCTGTATTTCCAAAGGGTCACTGTTTTTAGGCCAAAGACAAAGAACATCATCATATATCTATACCAAGGAGGAATACAGTCCACTACATTGGGGAGTAATCTAGATTCAAAGAACTCCATATAAATAGGCTAGATTACCCCAATGTAGTGGACTGTATTCCTCCAGATGTAGATGATGTCCTTTGTCTTTGCCTAAAAACAGTGACTTGGAATTTTAGACAAGCTTAATAATATTGTCCCTAGTATCACATTCAAAAATTGAAAGAGAAATAAGTAATCCTTCCATTTCTTGATATGCTTATTATGAGAAATGCACAAACTATAAATTATATAGTAAGCCAACACAGGTAGACAGTTTCATTCACTTTTTATCCAATCACCTGGAGTCTACCAAAATGTCAGTTTTTTCTGCTATGTTCCTACGATGTCTGCGTATTTGTGACTTCTGAATTTATTGACGACGAATTGAAACACATTCGTTCTATTCAAAACTTCAAAGGTTCTTCTGTGTTTGTTGATCGTTGCTTTAAAAGGCTAAAAAATCCTTTTCATTCCTCTGTAACCAGACAAGTTCCTACACTTAAGAATATTTTGACTCTGCCCTATCGTGATGAATTTGTCCCTCTAGTTCGGTCCTCAAGCTTCTAAATATTAATGTTGTTTCTGTATGACCAACCATTACCAATATGTTAATAAGAAATAGTTGTTTGAATGTAAATATGTTTATTAATTGTAATTGTAATTATGTAGGTCAGATAGGAAAAACACTGCAGCTCAGAATCAAACAACATAAGTATAATATCAGAACTGCATCTGAAAGCAGTGCCTTGTTCGTTCATGTTAGAAAATAATACCCCATTGCTTGGGAAAAAGCTAGAAGTATTCAAATCATCTTGTGCACAGAAAGACTTCGTTGAAGCAGTTTGATTAAGGAATTAAAACTAAACCTTAGTGATGGTCAGTCAAAACATATGTATAAATTTGTCAGTGGCCATTAAAAACTGCTTTAAAACCTTTTGATGTATACAGTTATTTTGTGGGTCCTTTTTTCATCCGACCTTTGTCACCACCCTTCTTAACTCTTTCACTTCTGCACTTAAACAGCAAGTACCCGTTGTTCCATTTTCCCGTGTGATTTTATCAAGATTTTTATCCAGTTTTCTGTTGATTTATATATATATATATATATATATATATATATATATATATATATATATATATATATATATATATATATATATATATATATATATATATATATCTTGATAAAATCACGAAAATGGAAACAACGGAGTACTTTAGCTTTCGTCTTTATTCAAGAGAATCTTCAGGCAACTAGATTACATGGAGAGAGGCTTATATACAGGGTGACCTAAAACATGAGGTCAGGTCATAATGATGACATCCACTAATCCCCACACCAACACAACAGTAGAGGAGCTTAAGAGAAGGGTGGTGACGTGACTAGACAGGTCACAGAAAAAGGGACCCACAAAATAACTGTCATACATCAAGATCAAAGGTTTTCAAAGCAGTTTTAACCTTGGGCCACTGACGAATAAATTTATAACATATTATCAGTAACTGACCATCACTAAGGTTTATTGATTTTAATTCCTTAATCAAACTAGCTTCAACCAGAAGTCTTTCTGTGACACAAGATGATTTGAATACTTCTAAGCTTTTTTCCCAAGCAATGGGGTGATTATTATTCAACATGAACGAACAAGGCACTGCTAGATTTAACTATTGAACATGATACTTTCCTGAAATTGATAGAGTTATGCGTAACTGACAATGTGTTTAGTGCAAATGGGAAGTTCTACAAGAAGTATTTGGCATGAGCATGGGTAATTGTCTTTCTGCTCCCTCTAGCCTGTATTTATATGGAGTTCTTTGAGTCTAGATTACTCCCCAATGTAGTGGACTGTATTCCTCCTTGGTATAGATATGTAGATGATGTTCTTTGTCTTTGCCCAAAAACAGTGACCTTTGGAATTTTTAGACAAGCTTAATAATATTGTCCCTAGTATCACATTCAAAATTGAAAGAGAAATAAGGATCCTTCCATTTCTTGATATGCTTATCATGAGAAATGGCCAAAACTATAAATTTAAGGTTATAGAAAGCCCACACAGGTAGACAGTTTCATTCACTTTTTATCGAATCACCTTGAGTCTACCAAAACTGTCGTTTTTCTGCTATGTTCTAAGATGTCTGGCGGACTCTGAATTTATTGACGACGAATTTAAACACATATCGTTCTATTGCACAGAAACTTGGGTACCTTCTGTGTTTGTTGATCGTTGCTTTTTAAAAAGGCTAAAAAAACCTTTCATTCTTCTGTAACCAGACAAGTTCCTACACTTAAGAATATTTTGACTCTGCCCTATCGTGATGAATTTGTCCCTTAGTTCGGTCTCCCTCAAGCTTCTAAATATTAATGTTGTTTTATATGACTCAACCATTACCAATATGTTAATAAGAAATAGCCCAAGTTTGAATGTAAATGGAAGTGTTTATTGTATTCCATGTAGCCAATGTAATTGTAATTATGTAGGTCAGACAGGAAAACACTGCAGCTCAGAATCAAACAACATAAGTATAATATCAGAACTGCATCTGAAAGCAGTGCCTTGTTCGTTCATGTTAGGAATAATAATCACCCCATTGCTTGGGGGAAAAAGCTTAGAAGTATTCAAATCATCTTGTGTCACAGAAAGACTTTGGTTGAAGCTAGTTTGATTAGGAATTAAAATCAATAAACCTAGTGATGAGTCAGTTCAAAACTGATAATATGTTACATAAATTTATTTGTCAGTGGCCCAAGGTAAAACTGCTTGAAAAACCTTTGATCTTGATGTATGACAGTTATTTTTGGGTCCTTTTTCTGACCTGACCTGTCTAGTCACGTCACCACCCTTCTCTTAAGCTCCTCTACTGTTGTGTTGGTGGGGATTAGTGGATGTCATCATTATGACCTGACCTCATGTTTTAGGTCACCCTGTATATTTAAGCCTCTCTGTCCATGTAATCTAGTTGCCTCGAAGATGTCTTGAATAAAGACGAAAGCTAAGGTACTCCGTTGTTTCCATTTTCCCGTGTGATTTTATCAAGATTTATCTTATCCGTTTTCATTGTGATTTACATGAAAATATATATATATATATATATATATATATATATACATTAACTCACATAAACACATTAGAATCACAGAGTTATTAGGTAGTCAGGTTCTGCTTGTTCAAACAGAAACCCACCCACCCGCACATCCATACACATAAGACACATTTAGTTGTAATACTCTGTAATATTCAATGCCATAATATCCTGGCCACTGGGGTTAGTTCTACAAACCCTTTGCGACCTCTACTCTGTAATCCTTTTGCGCTACCGCTCACAGGCTGAGTATGGGGTGCACAATAAACTAGCCGCTATAAGTCCAGCGAGCACGCGCGCGCGCACACACACACACACACTCACACACACACAGATATATTATCAACAATAACAAAATGATTTACTCACTAGCATATAACATATTTTAAGATCTCTATTGAATCAGGAAAAGCGTTTGAAGGCATTTGTTATTTTTGTAATGAGCAAATGGGTCGAGAGTGATACAAAGTAAATGAATAACAATTTAATATGATAAAACCTGTCCTTTGATAAATTTTAATGCCAAATACATGATTCTCATATAAAACACTGATGTTAAACTCATATTTTGTCTGTAATGCTAAATATATACAGTACATAGCAATACAGGAGAGAGAGAGAGAGAGAGAGAGAGAGAGAGAGAGATAAACACATCACTATTTATCCCTACAAGGATATAGAATATACAGGGATATAAAATGAACACAGAATATATCCAATATTTCCTGAGACATATCTGGATTTTTTTTAACGTACTGGGATAAACATCGCGTAGCTTATCAACCCCGTCGATGAGGCCAAACGAGGAGGTCACTCAGGGTCTTTTACCTTGAACTACTCTATGCAACGTGATAAGCCCTATGCAACGTGATAAGCCCTATGCAACGTGATAAGCCCTATGCAACGTGATAAGCCCTATGAAACGTGATAAGCCCTAAACTTCGTATATAATTAGGATAAAAAAAGTAGTTGGTCATTATTCATGTTCACAAATTTGAGAAAAAAAAAAGGTACCAACCTCGGTCATTTGGCACCTACCTCACTCGCGTGCAGCTGAGCTCACTCTATTTTTTACAGCAGTGCAGTGAATGTGAGTGTCGCTGTTCATATATTAATCTCTCCCGCCTGTTAAGCGAGGAAAAAAAGGAGGGGTGGAGGGGGTGGGGAAAGCGGGAGAGTTATACACGATCATTTATTCATTTTTCATCTTTCATCGTTCAAGAGTCGTGAATAATATAGATCAGGTGGGACTTGTGATTACTTTACCAACCATTGTCTGTGTGTGTTCTTTAACCTCAAGTTTAAAAATTGACCGAATATTAAAAGGCTTTTGTAATATAGCACAAATTAATGTTTTCACGTCACATCTTTTATTTATTTGTCAGCTTCAATAGACTTTTTTATTCCAGGAAGAACGACCGAGAAGAACGACCGGGAAGTACGACAAGGAAGTACGACCAGAAAGTACTACCCGAAAGAACGACCATGAAGAACGACCAGGAAGTATGACGAGGAAGAACGACCATGAAGTACGACCAGGAAGTACTACCAGGAAGAAAGACCAGGAAGAACGACCAGGAAGTACGACTAGAAAGAACGACCAAGAAGAACGACCAGGAAGAACGACCAGGAAGTACGACCAGGAAGAACGACCAGGAAGTACGACCAGGAAGAACGACCAGGAAAAACGACCATCATATAACAACAGCACCAGAAGGTTAACAAGGTCCTGGAAGGCGGTAGTCACCCTTATGATCTATGAGTCATAATTATACATTAGAATAATCAGTAGTCCTGAACCTGGGACACATGAACGACCAGGGTGATACACGGAGGTTTATCAGGAGATACTCGAGATACATAATCGTAAACAGTACACTAACGTATGCATCCTGATCCCACAGTGACCCATAGATAAGAGAACCGACGTGATTGTTCTTGTTTTACGTCCAAATTCTAAAGTTCCATCGATCACCACCTACCAAGGGGTTCGACTTCTCTTAAGCTGAGAACTCCTTATAAAGCGCTGTCAGGTGAAACGTGGAGAAAATGCCAGAAGATTGGGAGAAAAAACGTGAAACTCTTATCATGGTCCTCATTTCAGCCCCGATGATGTACACACACACACACACACACACACACACACACACACACACACACACCAAAAAACCCTTAAATCACCCACAATACATACGCCTGGGGGGGCAAGA
The DNA here is from genome assembly GCF_018991925.1 of Homarus americanus. Taxonomy (NCBI): domain Eukaryota; kingdom Metazoa; phylum Arthropoda; class Malacostraca; order Decapoda; family Nephropidae; genus Homarus; species Homarus americanus. The sequence goes on from NW_024713920.1 coordinate 5,972, forward strand.
AGATGCCAACCCACGTTAGACACGATGGGCCAATCACCCTTTTATCAAGAGGTATAATTCCCACCTTTACAGACGACCCGGAACTCGTCGCATTCATGCTGGAGGCGTTCATTTAGTGGTGATGGTGGTGGGGGGGAGCGCCATTCTCTTAAACTACCTCAACGAGAGAGAGAGAGAGAGAGAGAGAGAGGTTCTTTCTCTAAATCGTCTCACTTTTTTCCCTCCTTGAGACATACATCGTCTTGATTATACAGTTAAATATATTACCCTCTAGGACATTGGGTAAATTACCTGTATTCTAATTTGGTGTAGTTATCTCTCGGGAGGGGTGGGGGGGAGTGAAGGGGGTAGGAGATGAGGGGGATGGGGACGAGGATAAGAGGTCAGGATGAGTACGACGACAGGAATGAAGAGGTGGAGGAGGAGGAGAGAGAGAGAGAGAGATGTAAAAGGGGAATGTAAGAGAAAGAGTAACGAGGAAATAGACTGAAGAAGAGAAGTCATAAAGACAAAAGAAGATGAGGGAGAAGAAGGAGAGAGGGGATTAAAAACGAAAGGAAGGAAGGAAGGAAGGAAGGAAGGAAGGAACACTTGACACTGTACCCCATTGAATTTATAACTTTATATGTGCAAGAGATTAGTGACCCGACAGAGAAGTAGACATATAGTACAAGAGTTGATAATAACCTCTAGTAAAACAACAACAACTCTCTGGGAACAAGTACAGGAGGATGTTTTCCCCCCCAGACAACTATTATTTCTTATCTCTAGAGGAAAAGGGGAAAAACAACATGAGTGACGCGTCCAATACTTCCATTATTTTTCCTCTCTCTCTCTCTCTCTGTCTGTACTATTGGTGTTTCGTCTGCCTCCTCTTGTCACCGGGTATGCAACTCCTGGAGGCTATCGAGTTTGATGTTTTGAACGAAAGATAAAATAATTAACAAAGAGCAAATATAAATAAAAAAAAATTTAAGTTATCACCAAATGCAACTGATTGTTACCAGGAGTTTTAGGGAGACGTCCACAAGATTAATTTCACAACAAAGATCTACTGTGAGGTTCTTTCAATTCACGGTCGTTTAGTATCAAGGTAAACAGACTATCATCTGAATCAGGTGGTCTAGCGTTATGATCTGCCAATGTACAGACTCATGCTATGGGACCTCCTAAAAGAAAGAAAGAAAAAAAAAATGCTTTGAACGTTGGGTAGTGTAAGGGCGCGAGAGCACATACACAGTCAAGGTGAGACTAGCGCGGCTAATGGTTTTAAGGTAACTACATACAAAGGTCTTGTTCTCTCCATCTGTGTTAGAGCTGTTAATATATCTTCACTTGTACGCAAAAATGTTAGTTCATTATAATTATTGTCGTCATCTGAACGTTCTTTGATTAGGTCAGTGTGAAGTAGGATTTTCACTACATTAGGCAGTGGAGGGGGTTGGGGGGGGGGTTGGAGGGGAGGGGGGAGAGGGGCGGAGGGGTTGTATTTAGGTTGGCAGGATAACTTATATTTGCGGTTATTAAGGGATTGCTGGCTTGGCTGACGGGTTTAGGTAAAGAATAACTCTACCTGATCTGTGCTCCCTAATATCTAGCTCTTCAAATCGAGAATCTATCAAATTTTCACAACTAGTAACAGAGACAGTAGGAGTTAATGTTACCTGGTTGAACGGAGGTAATTTTTACTAGTATTACCTGGCAATTGTGAATCGTGAGAAGACTCCACGTCAGTTTTAGAGTAGCTACTTAAATTTCCACCTCCATCGTCGAGTCGTTACTTAAATTTTCCGCTCCATCGTCTCGTTTAAATAACTTTAAATTATCTTTGTGGCTCATGAGGAATTTGTTTAAAGAAAGTTAATGCACCGAATTGCCTATTCATATGAGAAATGAAGAATTGTACTAGAAAATGTAAGTAGTAATTATCACACACACACACACAGTACATATAAATTATAATCTATCCTCTTGTTTATTTCAAATTAAATAATTCAGTGACAAATTTTAGGAAACAAAATTATTATTATTTCACTGTGATTTTCAGTCAATCTAGCTTAAAGAACTATTTCCAGGCTTTCTATGTCAAGGACTGATGTGTGGGTCAGACGGGTGGACACTTTGAGCAGACACTAGAAAGAGGTTGGTGGCCTTTGGAATGTGGTGTTATAGGCGGATGCTAAGAATAAGCCACACTGACAGGAACACAAATGAAGAAGGACTAAAATGAGCAAGAATTTTAGGAGAAATAATTGAAATGTACTGAAAAAAAGATACTTTGGTCTTATAGTTAGGGATGAGGGGTTAATAACAACAATATTAATGGACAAAGTTGAGGGTAGGAGGGCCAGGGGAAGGCAAAGACTAGAATGGGTGAATGAAATTAAAAGCTGGGTCCCCTGAGAGATACAAAACCTTTGAGGGTTGATAAAAACAGCCCGAGAACGTTTAGAGTGGAGGACTGTGGTCGCCAACCCTCAGATATGAGGACGGTACTCTGATTGATTGAAACCACTTTATTTATATCTACTAACTTGATAAAAGACTAACTACCATGTAAAATCTTCATGAGTGTTATTGTGACGTAATACTTAATCTGCGTTTATGTTGACTAATCAAACGAAAAGAGTGAAATGTTGGTTTTGAAGCCCAAAATGTTAAGCCAAATTTTATGAACGAGTATTTTTTTTTTTTTTTGCAGGTAAAATGCACATGTTTCGACTCCCCCAGCCCTCCAGTTTACCCTCCACCGCGATATTTTTTTAAGTGGTAATTTGGTAGTGCGAGTATAAAGGTATTAACCCCCTAAGCTGACCAGAACACAGCGGCGCCGGATATTTACTGTGTATACGACCCAAAACCGCGACTGTGCTTCGGATTTCATAAAAGCACGATAACGAAAATGGATATCTCGTGTGTGTGTGTGTGTGTGTGTGTGTGTGTGTGTGTGTAGGGTATATAAGACCCCTGTAGACCCACACGATCCAGAGTACAGTACAAATGACCTCAAATATCAAATGCATATTGATCTGAGGTCAACTTAAATGGAATTGCTAGTTCTTAAAAAGGTATTCATGTATTCCTATATCTAAATTATACCAATCATTTCCCTCACAATTCAGTAAGATTAATGACATTACTCTCGTTACTGATATAATTACGTAGAAGAAAAAAAACCTGGAAACAAATACGAGTGATCTGAGAGGTAACACTCACTCGCCCTATCACTATTTTCACGTATATACCAATGTACATAAAAGCGAATATATACGTAAATATTCCTATGTCCTTTACTTATCCAGCCATCTTATCGTCCTGTCTCGACCTTAAGTCACGCCTCATAATATCTTTCACGAAAATCTTTGTACTGGAGGATTTGAAACTTTCCTGTGTGTTCCTTGAGGTTTCAACTATTGCTTCACTGTGATCCCTGATAATAATAATAATAATAATAATAATAATAATAATAATAATAATAATAATAATAATAATAATAATAATAATAATAATAATAATAATAATAATAATAATAATCAAAATAATAATAATAACAATAATAACGACACACTACTGACAGCAGGGACATGTTTATGGCTACGTCACCTCCCAACCAACACCTGTTTACCGATACTTCCAAACATTCAAAGTCAAACATTTACCTTCTGGCTCACGTCTATGATCCCCAGGGAAGCTGTCAAGTCACGTACCTGTCAAGAAAATAAAACACAATTAATTAAAGTAGACGCGATACACCCACAATGACCGACAAAACTGGCAGTAGGAAATGAAGCCGTGGCATCAATCACACGCCAAAAGATAGCAAGAAAAAGCCTTACCAAGTCTCCCTAACAAAAATACAATTATATTACAAATGTTACAGAATTATTTAAACATTACTACAAAATTAATCATCATCATCATCATCATAACTGTACTGCCATCACAATAGACATCACCACACAGTCATCACACCTTTCTCAGCCAGCATCTTTGTGTAAAAAAAAAAAAAAAAATCGTCTACCATCCAAAACATACAATACCATCTCTCTCTGTCCCTCGTGAAGACACCTGCCACCAGCATCCTCTCACACCTACACCTGGATCAATGGAGGTGTTGTCGTCTGAGAGGTATGTGTTAATTACGGGATATGGCGCCGTGTATGGCATTAATGAATAAACATCTAATTAATGAATAGATTTCACACTCGGCTCTTCCCTTTCCTCTGCATGTCTTATTTCCGTGTGGTAACTTTAAGGGGTGAGGGGGAGGGAGGAGGGAGGTAGAACGAGGTGACTAAGAGGAAAGTTAAAAAGTGTGTGTGTGTGTGTGTGTGTGTGTGTGTGTGTGTGTGTGTGTGTCGTACCGCCATAAAATGAGAAAACATGTGGCTTACTGACTCTCTTCCTCCTTCCTACACAAGTCTCTTCCGCTTTGTCCTCTTTAGGTAGGTATTTGAACGTAAGAGACACAGGAACGTGATGATAAAAAAAACCCTAGAATAATTCCTCTCTCTCTCTCTCTCTCTCTCTCTCTCTCTCTCTCTCTCTCTCTGTACCACCTTCACATCCGTTCTGCCGACTCATTTTTAATTTACCAAGAGCTCCTACAACCCTCCTTACCTGCCCCCTCCACCCCCATGTTCCTCTCAGCCATCTGGTGTTTTGACGGTGTGTTTGGGACCGTGTCGCTGTGACCAAGGTATCAGGCATTTTTCAAGTACGGCACTCCACATACCACGCATATCTCTCTCTCTCTCTCTCTCTCTCTCTCTCTCTTTCTCTCTCTCTCTCTCACGGAAGTCTTTTCTCAGTATCCTGCGGAATCTTAAGGCGATAACTAGTTTCTCAGCCGGTCTGCTTCCTTTGTGCTTAACATGTGGGTTTATGTTTATGGTATGGAGGTAGTTATTTTTTTTTAAACGAATAAGATCCACCCCGGTACAGGTCATCGACCCCAGCAGGCTGAAATAAAAAAATAAGTAAAAAGAAATTAAAGCTCAAAAAACGATTATACAAATCCCATCACGCGAATGCAAACCAAGCTTTTTAGGTGGGACAGATTGTATTATTAATGGAAATACAGAAGAAGGTGAAGGCATTTCGCTGTTTGGCTGCGTAGCGGAAGAAGAGTACTATAACAGTTGTTCAACCATTGGCCGACATCCACCAAAGAAAACGAGTGGGCACCGCGAAACTTATTGCCGGCAATTACACCAGGATACCAAATCCACCGAACATTGCCCGTTAAGTACCTACAAAGAGAGAGTAAAACAACAATGCGAGCGAAGAAAGGAAAGAAAAGACTATCAACTAAGAGAGAGAGTTAATAAGACGACACGCTGAATTCCACCTATCTAAGAAGTGGAAGGAAAACCACCCAGATATGAAGCAATGCTCCAGTTAGATTAAAGATGAAGCCCATATATACTTAAAACACTTCTCCAGGAGTAAATAACTGCGGCATTTGTGCCGCATTCCCAGCTTTCCAGGAGCAGCTTTAGCAATGTTGATGTGTAGCCAACATATTAGAAATGGTGAGGCCAAGCACTTTCCTCTACGATTGGCAGAATGATAGCGTCTGAGATGCTGATTGGAGATCCTTATAATTTGGAAAATGTGAGTTAGTAGTAAATACACAATTTTATGCAGACTCGATTTATTGAAATTTCTACCTCCCACTCAGGAATGTACAGATCACGTGATAGATATAGTATCAGCTCCAAAAGCAGATCTAGTTTGAGAATTTTGAGAATTAGGGAGGAAAATGTGAAAAGAAAAAGTGAAGAGTAAAATTATCAAGTGAGAATGGCTGAGGAGAGAGCGAGGAGGGGAGGAGAGAGGAGGAGAGGCTTGGCATGCCCTCCTCTGAAATTATCCTCCCCGTCAACAGTGAGTTTCATTTTCGCATTATTCTCATTGCAACTACCAAAATTACGAATACGTTATCATCATTATCATTTCACGAAAGGAAGGAAAGTAGTTGCGACGAGTTAGTTCTCTCTCTCTCTCTCTCTCTCTTTGGTAGTTACTAGAAGGAGAAAGGAGGAGGAGGGAGGACCAGGAGGAGACCAGAAAGAAAACGAAAGAGAGGAGGAAGAGGGACGAAGGAAGAAGGGGAGTTGGCCCAGCAGGGGAGATGGTACAACATCCACTTTCTCCCCTGCTCCTCCGCTCCTCTCTGAAAAATAAAATAGTGTCTGTATAGATTCATCAAATCAAGAGAGAAGAGGCAGGCAGAGAGAGAGAGGCAGGCGAGAGAGAGAGAGAGAGAGAGGCATATTTTTTTATATATTCTTAGAGAAGTCATTAACTTCGGGGCCCTCTAGAGAACTATGAATTGCAGTCTTGCCAGTGCAGGAGGCATTAAGATGATGATGTCCTAGCCTATCGTCATATAAACTTGGTCCCATATTCAGCAGTGTTATATGATCCTTTCTTCCGTGGAATCAGAGGTGGTGGCATGGGCTCTCTCTCTCTCTCTCTCTCTCTCTCTCCTCCTCTCTCTCTCTCTCTCCTCTCAGCGGCCAGACCTCTCATTCAGTACGGCATTGACTCTCATTATGGAGGGTGGGAAGGGGCTGATATGTGTGTGTGTGTGTGTGTGTGTGTGTGTGTGTGTGTGTGTGTGTGTGTGTGTGTGTGTGGTGTCATAACTCTGAAAATTCTTTGGAGAAGTGTGCTTGTGTTGTTGAAGAAAAAGTGTGTGTGTGTGTGTGTGTGTGTGTGTGTGTGTGTGTGTGTGTGTGTGTGTGTGTGTGTGTGTTCATTTAAACTGCAATGTATTTTTCTGTGTGCCTCCTGTGTTCTTGTGTGCAATTAAAATTAACTGAGGCAATACATCTTCTA
>NW_024713921.1:0-51083 GCF_018991925.1 Homarus americanus
TGTTGTACTTCGTTCAGTTACGTATTGCTCACTACCTCCCACCCCTCACTACCTCCTTTCTCACTACCTCACCTCTCACTATTCCTCTACCCCTCACTACCCCCACCTCCTTACCCCACCTCTCACTACCTCCCACCTCTCACTACCCCTCTCCTCACTACCTCCCACCCTCAATGCCTCACCCCTCTACTGCCCCCACCTCATCTACTCACTCTACCCCCACCTCTCTACCTCCCACCTCACTACCCCAACTCATACTCCCCCACCCCTCACTACCTCCCACCCCTCACTACCTCCCACCCTCAATACCTCCCTCTCTACCTCATCTCCACCTCCTACTGCCTCCATCCTTCACTAACACCCTCCTCTACCTCGACCCTCACTACCTCCATCCTCACACCTCCTCTCACTCCCTCTACTACCTCCCCCTCACTACCTCCCATCCTCATTACCCCCACTCTCCTTACCTCCCACCTCACTACCTTCCTTTCTCTACCCCCCACTCCTCGACCTCCCCCTCCTTTACCTCCCCACCTCTACCTCCATCCCTCACTACCCCCGCTCCTCACTACCTCATTCCCTCATACCCCACCTCACTACCTCTACCTCCCATCCCTCACTACCCCCATCCTCCTACCTCCCACCCTCACTACCCCTCCTCCTGCCTCCCACCCTACTGCCTCCCATACCTCTATACCCCCACTCCTCTACCTCCCACCCATCACTACCCCCACCCTTCACTACTTCCCTGCCTTTCACCTCAATCCCTTCTCTACCTCCACCTCTGCTACCTCTCATTCCTCACTACCCCAACCCTCACTACCTCCACCCCTCCTTTCCTCCCACCCCACTCTGCCCTCATCCCTCACTCCTCCCACCCCTCCTACCTCCCATCCTCCTACCTCCCTCACTTTCTCATTCCTCACTACCCCAACCCCTCTAGGCTTTCCCACCTCCCACTACCCCCACCTCACTCCATCCTCACTGCCCCACACCTCACTACCCCACCCCTCACTACCTCTCACCCCTCACTACCTCCCCACCCTCCTTTTTCCACCTCCCTACCTCCCACCTCACTACCTTCCACCCCTCACTACCTCCGACCCTCACTACCTTCCACCTCATTACCTCCCACCTCCCTACCCCAGCCTCTCACTACCTCCCACCCGGCACTGCCACTCCTCTACCTCCCACCCCTCTACCTCCCACCCCTCCCTATGTAATGAGACAAAGATTTAGAGTAGAAGATATAAGAGATAGAGTATAAGGGGAGATTTTGAGCGTGGCCGTGATTATTTACTCTTATCGTACACTGGTCGTGTCACACTGCTTCGTTACAACTCTTTATTAATCACGAACATGACATGGACATTAATAACACCTTCTATTGAAGTTACTGGGACATTATATTTACGTTACTAGGACATCATATTACGTTACTAGACACTCTGATTGTTCTCGGACATGAACATGAAATGAATACACTTCCGTAGGTAACTCATCCATGGAAACTCTAAAAACACTCACGTGACCTAGGGGAGGCCTGGCAGGTAGTCTGGAGTTGTCTCTATGGGGAGACTGTAGCGCTGGGCGCCGGAGTGCCGGTCCTGACCGGGCGACTTGCCTCCGGCCCTTGGCTTCTCGAGCAGGCCTGGTGGTGTAGTAGCTGGCAGCGACCACAAGACAACTCTCTGCGAATTCGCGAGGGAGGACCAGGCGTCTATATGTTGGATGACGAGCCGTCAGGTTCAGCTGGCCGGGGGGGCGGAAGGTCTCCCATTTGACCCCTGAAATGTGAGGGTCAGGTCTGGACTTTCAGAACTATCTGAAAGTCATCAGGTGGGGAGCCGTGTGTATGTTGGAGGCAACCGTGAGAGTTCCCTACCTTGACCTCCCTGACGTCAGGTCGGACTGGAGTTTCTGAATGATTGAGAGAAGTCATCGAACAGACCACGAGAGCCCTGAATTTGATTGTGGCCTTGAGTTGGGCTCAAGGTTACATTTGACCTGGCTAATGTGAGGTCAGGTCGGCCTTTGTTCAGTTTGTTGGGCCACATGTCCATGGGAGGAGCTGGGCTGATTAAAGTCTTGAGGTAACGCAGAGTTACCTATGCTCGACCTCGGCTAATGCGACTGGCCGCGATGTAAGCTGTGGTCTGGCTGCATATAGCCGTCATCTGTGCAGTATCTAATATGATCCCTCAGAGCGATAATGCATCCTTACATTTTACAAGTATAACATTAGAGATGTATGTTTTCTACTGGCATAATTTGATCTGACAAAGCTTACTATACCTCCCGCCAAGATTAAAGCTTCTATGACAGGAGAAAAAAATAAAATACATACAGTAATTGAACATGAGGTTACAAAGATCCTTCATATCTAGCATAGTGTCCGAGGCAAACTTACCATCACATTCTACAAACAAAACAGGTGTTACATTGCCTAACCAGGCGTGTCAAAATAATAATTCATCTCCAGTCGTAAATGGCTACAACATTGTGTTTGAGTAATACAAAACATTGATCAAATGACTCATAGAAAATGACTAATCTTTTAAAAACATTCTTTGTAGTACATGTTAACAAAAATCAGAAAATTAAATACAAAATACAAAATGCTCCTACTTCACATGTTAAGTGTTATATCTTTTTTAACATAACATCAGTAAATTTGTTGGGTTCAGCATGGCTCAAGTCCTCCATCCAGCTGGTATCTGAAAATAGGAATGCTGGCAGCACAACAGCGGTAGTCGATTGGTCCTTCTGATTATCCACCTTTCATCGTCGACTTTCTTCTGATCCATTAGCGTCTCTTCTGTCTTCACGCGTTTTTCTTTCTTCAATACCGCACTTTGTGGGTCGTGTCACCATCTGACTTCTTCTCACTTCCTCCTGGTTTCTATAATATTCCAGATGATTTTTCTGTTCACCTGCGCTTCCTCGTTTAGAGCATTTTCATATTCAGTATTTTCTGTTCATCTGCGTTTCTTTATCATCTTCATTTTCATATTCCAGACGATTTTCTGCTCATCTGCGTTTCTTTATACATCTTCGTTTTCCGTCATATTCCAGATGAATTTTTCTGCTCCATCTGTATTTCTTTACCATCTTCGTTTTCAACATATTCCAGACGATTTTCTGTTCATCTGCCGTCGGCCCTCCGGCCGGGATGAAAAGCGGTCCACTGTTTGGGCTGTCGTCTCCTTAGATAACTCGTAAGGCAGGTTCCGCGGACCAGGCCTCGCCCTCCGTACGTGAGTGTCGGCGAGACCAAAGACCGTCCTGTCTTACACCTTCCACAGTGGTGAATCCCTCCTGGCTGGGCTCACCAGGGTTCGTTGTGTGTGGCACTTCATTCCACACTCTCTAACTCTAGTAGAAAAAATATAAACTCTTCTTAATCCTAGACCAGGTAGGACTTGAAAGAAGTGGGGTGGTGTGTGGCGGGTGTGGTGCTGCATTCCTCACGCTGCATTCCTCACGCTGCTACTTCTCTTCTTATATGTGCTGGTCGGATTCCGGCAACCATGGGGCGGTACTGTGTGATATTTGCCAGAGAAACAATCCTAAAGGGATGATGGATTAGTTGAGTGCATTCGCAAAAAAAAATTACTTTATAAGTTACGTCAATGTTTGGTAACTATTATTTCCGTCACGACAATTTTCTCATTAGGCTGGGTCGGGGAGTGAAGCTCTGCTCACTACATTGAATATCATTTATCACTACGCCTCAAAGAGTACATTACAAATCATACTAGCATAAAAACACACTGAGTGAAGCTCTGTAATTATCACATATTAAGTAACACTAACCACCGATTTCGAAGCATAACTCACAGGATATGGGGATTGGTGGTCACACTGGACGCAGGCGCGGCTGCGGGCGCGGCTGGCCAGGCCGAGGCGCGGCGCAGGGCGGGGTGGGCGAGGCGTGGCGGGTGAGGTGGGGAGCCGGGCGTGGTTGATCGGGCCAGGCAGGGCTTTGCGGGGCGGGGCGGGGGCCGGGGCGGGCAGGTGGGAGGGCAGGGCGAGGCAGAGGCGGGAACGGATGGATGCAGAATTGAGGTGAGGGTTAGACGGGGAGGAGGATGTAGGTTAAAAAGACATGTTAAGTTATAACGGACACAGCTTTCTAACTGAAACAATTTCTACGTTCAACACTGACCAATGCAGATCGCGGGGACACTGATCACGTTAAGCACTGAAAAAAAAATTCGCCCATACCACGACGAGACGTTACTTGAGCTGTAACGGTGACACTAGGACACTTTTCGCGTACAATTGTAGACAATCGATGAAGGATGAAACGGGCAGGTGTTATGGCTAACCGAGGAAGGCGTGAGTTTACGTTAAGTTCGCTGCTAATAATAACTAAAGCGAGGCGTGAAATAACGTGGAGGATTACATTTCGTCGCTGCCAATATAATGAAACTATATCTTGCATGAACTCCTTATGCGCACTTTCGAACAATGCTCAAACAACAGGTGTTATGGCTAAAATGAGGGAGGGCATGGGTTTACGTTAAATTACTGTTACCAATAACAAGGGACGAGGCGTGAATTACATATGGTTCGCTGTCACCATATAATGTTACGGCAGCAACGCTGCCTGCTTCGTCAAGATAGTTACGAGATTACTTCAAAGATTCTGCTGAACACTAAAGTTAAGAGGCGTGAGTTCTTACTTTAATTGCGCTGCCGCCATGCGGATGAAGATATAGAGATAAGTATAAAGGAAGACTTTGGTAGCGTGGCCGTGATAGTTATTTACTCTTATCGTACACTGGTCGTGTCTTACACGTCAATACACATCTATTACGTTCTTAAAGGCGACTTCTCAAACATGCTTCTTAATAACACTGCTAGGACATTATATTTACGTTACTAGGACATCATATTACGTTACTAGACACTCTGATTCTCGGACACGAACATGAAATGAATACACTTCCCACGTAGGTAACTCATCCCATGGAAAGCTCTGACAAACACTCAGTGACCTAGGGGAGGCCTGGCAGGTAGTCCTGGGTTGTCTGGGAGACTGCTTAGCTGGGCTTCTCGAGCAGGCCTGGTGGTGTAGTAGCTGGCCACCTTGTTACAAGACAACTCTCTCTCTGCGAATTCGCGAGAGGACTAGGATCTATATTGGGAGGCCGAGCCGTCAGGTTCAGCTGGCTCCTTACATTTGACCTCAAATGTGAGGTCAGGTCTGGACTTTTCAGAACTATCTGGGAAAGTCATCAGGTGGGGCCTGTGTATATTGGGAGAGCAACCGTGAAGTTCACTTGACCTCCCAAACGTCGGGTCAGACTGGAGTTTCTGAGATGGAGGTGGGGCCGTGTGACCAGAGAGCCCTGGTTGATTGTGGCTGAGTTGGGCTCCAAGGGTTGACTGACCTGGCTAATGTGAGGTCAGGTCCGGCCTTTGTTCAGAGAGTAGGTTATTGTATATTGGAGAGAGTCGGCTGGTGCCTTCTTACATGTTTGTGGGCTGATTACAATCCTTGGTCAACCGCAGAGTTACCCTATACTTTTGACCTCGGCTAATGTCGGGTCAGTCTGGCTTCTCGCGATAAGCTGTGGTCTGACAACCCCTCACTACACTGGGAGGCCAGAGGTGAACCTGGGAGTGTCAGGAGGCGTACCTGGGAGTGCCGGAGTTGTACCTGGGAGTGTGGAGAAGTGTACCTGGGAGTGTCTGGGGTGTACCTGGAGTGTCTGGGGTGTACCTGGGAGTGTCTGAGGTGTACCTGGGAGTGTCAAAGGTGTACCTGGGAGGTGTTAGGAGGTATCAGGGAGTGAGAGGAGTGCCTAGTGGTGTCAGAGGTGTACCTGGGAGTGTCAGGAGAGGGTGTACCTGGGAGTATCGGAGGTACCTGGGAGGTTAGAGGTACCTGGGGGTTCAGAGGTACCTGGGAGCGTCAGAGGTGTACCTAGGAGTATGGGAGGGCACCTGGGAGGTCAGAGGTGTACCTGGGAGTGTCAGAGGTGTACCTGGGAGGACAGAGATGTACCTGGGAGAGTCAGAGGGGTGTATCTGGGAGTGTTGACGGTACCTGGGAGTGTGGAGGAGGTGTACCAGAATGTCAGTGAGTACCTGGGAGTAGGAGAGGTGTACCTAGGAGTGTCTGAGGTGTACCTGGGAGGTGAGAGGTGTACCTGGGAGGTCTGATGTGTACCTGGAGTGTCTGAGGTGTACCTGGGAGTGTCAGGGGAGAACCAGGGAGTGAAAGAGGTGTACTTGGCAGTGTCAGAGGTGTAAGGGGGAGTGTCTGAGGTGTACCTGGGAGTGTCAGAAGTGTACCAGGGAGGTCACAGGAATACCTAGAGTGTCAAAGGTGTACCTGGGAGGTGTCGGAGTTGTTCCTGGGAATGTCGGAGGTGTACCTGAACGTGAGAAGTGTACCTCTGAGTGTCGGAGGTGTACCTGGGAGTGTCGGATGTACCTGGGAGGTCAGAGGTGTACTTGGAAGTGTCAGAGGTGTACCTGGGAGTGACAGGGCGGTACCTTGGAGTGTCTGAGGTGTACCTGGGAGTGGCAGAGGTGTGCCTGGGAGGTCAGAGGTGTATCTGGGAGTGTGGACATGTACCTGGGAGGTGAGAGGTGTACCAGGAAATGTCAGTGAGTACCTGGGGAGTAGAGAGGTGTACCCAGGAGTGTCTGGAGGTGTACCTTGGAGTGTCTGAGGTGTACCTGGAGGTCAGGGAGAACCAGGGGAGGAAAGAGGTGTACCTTTGGCAGTGTCAGAGGAGTTAGGGGAGTGTCTGAGGTGTACCTGGGAGGCAGGGGTGGTACCAGGAGTGTCACAGGAATACCTAGAGTGTCAAAGGTGTACCTGGGAGTGTCGGAGTTGTTCCTGGGAATGTCGGAGGTGTACCTGGGAGCGTGAGAAGTGTGCTCCTGAGGTCGGAGGTGTACCTGGGAGTGTCGGAGGTGTACCTGGGAGTGTCAAAGGTGTACTTGGAAGTGTCAGAGGTGTACCTGGGAGTGACAGCGTGTACCTTGGAGTGTCTGAGGTGTACCTGGGAGTGGCAGAGTGCCTGGGAGTGTCAGAGGTGCATGGGAGTGTCAGAGGCGCAACCTTGGAGTGTCTGAGGTACCTGGGAGATTCTGAGGTGTACTGCGGAAGGTTCTTGGTGTACTCTGGCAGTGTCTGAGGTACCTGGCAGTGTCAGCGGTGTACCTGGGAGTGTCAGGGTGTACCTGGGAGTGTTAGAGGTGTATCAGGGAGTGGCAGAGGATTTCCTAGGAGTGTCAGAGGTGCCTGGAGGTCAGAGGTGTACTGGGAGTATCGATGTACCTGGGAGTGGTCAGTGGTGTACTTGGGAATGTCAGAGGTGTACCTGGGAGTGTCAGATGTACTTGGGAGTGTCAGAGGTGTATCTGGGAGTTTGGACGTGTACCTGGGAGTGTCAGAGGTGTACCTGGTAGTGTCAGAGGTGTACCTGGGAGTGTCAAGGTGTATTTGGGAGTGTCAGAGGTGCCTGGGAGTGTCTGGTACTCGGCAGTGTCTGAGGTGTACCTGGCAGTGTCAGGGTGTACCTGAGTGTCAGCGGTGTACCTGGGAGTGTTAGAGGTGTATCAGGGAGGACAGAGGAGTACCTAGGAGTGTCAGAGGTGTACCTGGGAGTGTCAGAGGTGTACCTGGGTGTATCGGATGTGTACCTAGGAGTGTCAGAGGTGTACTTGGGAATGTCAGTGGTGTACCTGGGAGTGTCAGAGTTGTACCTGGGAGTGTCAGAGGTGTATCTGGGAGTGTTGGACGTGTACCTAGGAGCGTCAGAGGTGTACCAGAGAATGTCAGTGGAGTACCTGGGAGGTCAGAGGTGTAACTGGGAGGTGAGGTGTACCTGGGAGTGTCAGAGGTGTACCTGGGAGTGTCAGAGGTGTACCTGGGAGTGTCAGAGGTGTACCTGCGGGTGGAGAAGTGTACCTAGGAGTGTCTGGGGTTCACATGGGAGTGTCTGGGTGTACCTGGGAGTGTCTGAGGTACCTGGGAGTGTAAGAGGTGTACCTGGGAGTGCCAAAGGTGTACTTGGGAGTGTCAGGGGTGTACCAGGGAGTGTCAATGGAGTACCTGGCAGTGTCAGCGGTGCACCTGGGAGTGTCAGAGGTGTGCCTGGGAGTGTCATAGGTGTACCTGGGAGTGTCTGAGGTGTACCTGGGGGGTCAGAGAAGTACCAGGGAGTGTCACAGGAGAACCTGGGAGTGTGAGAGGTACCTGAGAGTGTGAGAGGTGTACCTAGGGAGTGTCTGAGGTGTTCCTGGGAGTGTCAGAGGCACGGGAGTGTCTGAGGTGTTCTGGGAGTATCTGAGGTATACGTGGGAGTGTCTGAGGTGTACCTGGTAGTGTCTGAGGTGTACCTGGCAGTGTCAGGCGGTGTACCTGGGAATGTGAGAGGTGTACCAGGGAATGTCATTGAGTACCTGGGAGTGTCGGAGATGTACCTGGGAGTGTCAGAGGAGTACCTGGGAGGTGTGAGGTGCACGGGAGTGCCAGAGATGTACCTGGGAGTGTCAGAGGTGTACGTTGGAGGTCAGAGGTACCTGGGAGTCTAGAGGTGTACCTGGGAGTTTCTGGAGGTGTACTTGGGAGTGTGAGAAGTGGTACCTGGGAGTGTCGGTTTTGTACCTGGGAGTCGGATGTACCTGGCAGTGTCAGAGATGTACCTGGGAGTGTCAGCGGTGTACCTGGGAGTGTTAGAGGTGTATCAGGGAGTGACAGAGGAGTACCTAGGGAGGACAGAGGTGTACCTGGGAGTGTCAGAGGTGAACCTGGGAGTATCGGAGGTGTACCTGGGAGGTCAGAGGTGTACCTGGGAGTGTCAGAGGTGTACCTGGGAGTGTCAGAGGTGTATCTGGGAGTGTCAGAGGTGTATCTGGGAGTGTCAGAGGTGTATCCGGGAATGTTGGACGTACCTGCGAGTGTCAGAGGTGTACCAGGGAATGTCAGGAGTAAATGGGAGTGTCAGAGGTGTACCTGGGAGTGTCAGGAGGTGTACCTGGGAGTGTCAGAGGTGTACCTGGGAGGTCAGAGGTGTACCTGGGAGGTCAGAGGTGTACCTGTGAGTGTCGGAGGTGTACCCAGGGAGTGTGGAGAACTGTACCTGGGAGTGTCGGAAGTGTACCTGGGAGTCGGAGGTGTACCTGGCAGTGTCAGAGATGTGGCTGGGAGGTCAGCAGTGTACCTGGAAGTGTTAGGTGTATCAGGAATGTCAATGGAGTAATGAGAGGTCAGAGGTGTACCTGGGAGTGTCAGAGGTGTACCTGGGAGGTCAGAGGTACCTGGGAGGTCGGAGTTGTACCTGGGAGGTGAGAAGTGTACCTGGAGAGTCTGGGTGTACCTGGGAATGTCTGGGGTGTACCTGGGAGTGTCTGAGGTGTACCTGGGAGTGTCAAAGGTGCCTGGGAGGTCAGAGGTGTACCTGGAATATCAGCTGGTACCTGGGTGTATTAGAGGTATCAGGGAGTGAGAGAGGAGACATAGGAGTGTCAGAGGTACCTGAGAGGTCAGAGGTGTACCTGGAGGTATCGGAGGTGTACCTGGGAGTGTTAGAGGTGTACCTGGGAGTGTCAGAGGTGTACCTGGGAGTGTCAGAGGTACCTGGGAGCGTCAGAGGTGTATCTGGGAGTGTCAGAGGTACCTGGGAGTGTCGTGGAGGCACCTGGGAGTGTGAAGGTACCTGGAGTGTCTGTGTGTGTACCTGGGAGTGTCTGGGGACCAGGAACAGGAGTACCTGGGAGTGTCAAAGGTGTACCTGGGAGTGTCAGAGGTGTACCTGGGAGTGTCAGAGGTGTACATGGAGGTTGGGAGGTGTACCTGGGAGTGTAAGAGGTTCACCTGGAGGTCAGAGGTGACCTGGGAGGTCATAGCTGTACCTGGAGTTCGGAGGTGGTACCTGGGAGGTGGAGAAGTGTACCGGGAGTGTCGGAGGTGTACCTGGGAGTCGGAGGTGTACCTGGCAGTGTCAGAGATGTTCTGGGAGAGTCAGTGTACCTGGGAGAGTGTTAGGAGGTGTATCAAGGAGTGACAGAGGAGTACCTAGAGTGGCCAGAGGTGTACCTGGGAGTGGCAGAGGTGAACTTGGGAGTATCGGATGTGTACCAGGGAATGTCAGTGGAGTAAAATGGGAGGTCAGAGGTGTATCTGAGTGTCAGAGGTGTACCTGGGAGGTCAGAGGTGTACTGGGAGGCCAGAGGTGTACTGGGAGTGTCAGAGGTGTACCTGGTGAGTGTGAGAAGTGTACCTGGGAGTGTTCAGTGTACCTGGGAGTTTCTGAGGTACCTGGGAGGTTCAAGGTGTACTCATGAGTGTCAGAGGTGTTCCTGGGAGTGTCAGCGGTGTACCTGGAGTGTTAGAGGTGTATCAGGGAGTGACAGAGGAGTACCTAGGAGGTCAGAGGTGTACCTGGGAGTATGGGAGGTGTACCTGGAGTAGGAGGTGTACCTGGGAGGCAGATGTGTACCTGGGTGTCAGAGGTGTACCTGGGAGTGTCTGAGGTGTACCTTGGATTATTGAGTGTACCTGGGAGGTCAGGGGAGAACCAGGAGTGAAAGTGGTGTACCTTGGGAGTGTCAGAGGTGTACCTGGGAGTTTCAGATGTGTACCTGGGTGTGTCGGAGGTGTACCTGCGAGTGTGAGAAGTGTACCTAGGAGTGTCTGAGGAGTGCCTGTGAGTGCCAGAGGTGTACCTGGGAGTGTCTGAAGTGTACCTGGGAGTGTCTGAGGTGTACCTGGGAGTGGCAGAGATGTACCTGGGAGAGTCAGAGGAGTATCTGGGAGTGTTGAACGTGTACCTGGGAGTGTAAGAGCTGTACCAGGGAATGTCAGTGGAGTACCTGGGAGTGGAGAGGTGTACCTAGGGAGTGTCTGAGGTGTACCTGGGAGGTGAGAGGTGTACCTGGGAGTGTCTGAGGTGTACCTTGGAAGTGTCTGAGTACCTGGGAGGTCATGGGAGATCCAGGGAGTGGAAAGAGGTGTACCTTGAGAGTGTCAGAGGTGTACCTGGGAGTGTCACATGTACCTGGGAGTGTCGGAGGTGTACCTACGAGTGTGAGAAGTGTACCTAGGGGTGTCTGAGGTGTGCCTGTGAGTGCCAGAGGTGTACCTGGGAGTGTCTGATGTGTACCTGGGAGTGTCTGGAGGTGTACCTGGGAGTGTCAGAGAAGTACCAGGAGTGTCACAGGAGAACCTGGGAGTGTGAGAGGTATACCTGAGAGTGTGAGAGGTGTACCTAGGGAGTGTCTGAGGTGTGCACCTGGGAGTGTAAGAGGTGTACCTGGGAGTGTCTGAGGTGTTCCTGGGAGTATCTGAGGTATACGTGGGAGTGTCTGAGGTGTGCCTGGGAGTGTCTAAGGTGTACCTGGGAGTGTCTGAGGTGTACCTGGGAGTGTCTGTGGTGTACCTGGGAGTGTCAGAGAAGTACCAGGGAGTGTCAGAGGAGTACCTGGGAGGTGGAGAGGTGTACCTAGGAGTGCCTGAGGTGTACCTGGGAGTGTGAGAGGTGACCTGGGAGTGTCTGAGGTGTACCTTGGAGTGTCTGAGGTGTACCTGGGAGGTCAGGGAGAACCAGGGAGTGAAAGAGGTGTACCTTGGGAGTGTCAGAGGTGTAAGGGGAGTTGCTGAGGTGTATCTCGAGTGTCAGAAGTGTACCAGGGAGGTCACAGGAATACCTAGGGAGTGTCAGGAGGTACCTGGGAGTGTCAAAGGGGTACCTAGAGTATCGGAGGTTTACCTGGGAGTGTCGTTTTGTACCTGGGAGTGTCGGAGATGTAACTGGTAGCGTGGAGAAGTGTATCTGGGAGTGTCGGAGGTGTACCTGGGAGTGTCGGATGTGTAACTGGGAGTGTCAAAGGTACTTGGAAGTGTCAGAGGTGTACCTGGGAGTGTCAGTGGTGTACCTGGGAATGTCTCAGGTGTACCTGGGAGTGTCAGAGGTGTGCCTGGGAGTGTCAGAGGTGCCACTGGGAGTGTCAAAGGTGCACCCTGGAGTGTCTGAGGTGTACCTGGAGTGTCTGAGGTGTACCTGGCAGTGTCTGGAGGTGCACTTGGCAGTGTCTGGAGGTGTACCTGGCAGTGTCATGGTGTACCTGGGAGCGTCAGCGGTGTACCTGGGAGTGTCGGAGGTGTATCAGGGAGTGACAGAGAGTACCCAGGGAGGTCAGAGGTGTACCTGGGAGGTCAGAGGTGTACCTGGGAGTATCGGATGTGTACCTAGGAGTGTCAGAGGTGTATTTGGGAATGTCAGTGGTACCTGGGAGTGTCAGAGTTGTACCTGGGAGGTCACAGGTGTTCTGGGAGTGTTGACGGTACCTAGGGAGCGTCAGAGGTGTACCAGAGAATGTCAGTGAGTACCTGGAGTGTCAGAGGTGTACCTGGAGTGTTAGGGAGGTGCACCTGGAGTGTCAGAGGTGTACCTGGGAGTGTCAAAGGTGCACCTGGAGTGTCAGAGGTGTACCTGCGGTGTGAGAGAGTGTACCTGGGAGTGTCTGGGTGTACCTGGGAGCGTCTGGGGTGCACCTGGGAGTGTCTGAGGTGTACCTGGGAGGTCAGAGGTGTACCTGGGAGTGCCAAAGGTGCACGGGAGTGTCAGGATGTACCAGGGAGTGTCGTGAGTACCTGGGAGGCTGTCAGGAGTGTGACCTGGCGTGTCGGAGGTGCACATGGAGTGTCAGAGATGTACCTGGCAGTGTCAGTGGTGTACCTGGGAGTGTCAGAGGTGTGCCTGGGAGGTGTGGCAGGTGTGCCTGGGAGTGCCTGAGGTACTGGGGTCAGAGAAGGCTCAGGGAGGTCACAGGAGAACCTGGGAGTGTGAGAGGTGTACCTGAGAGTGTGAGAGGTCCAGGGAGGTCTGAGGTGTACCTGGGAGGTCAGGGGTGTACCTGGGAGGTCAGAGGTGTACCTGGGAGGTCAGAGGTGTACCTGGGAGGTGAGAGGTGCACCTGAGTGTCTGGAGGTGTACCTTGGAGTGTCTGAGGTGTACCTGGGAGGTCAGGGGAGAACCAGGGAGTGAAAGAGGCACCTCAGTGTCAGAGGTGTAAGGGGAGGCCGGAGGTGTACCTGGGAGGAGAAGTGTACCTGGGAGTGCCGGAGGTGTACCTGGAGTCGGAGGTGTACCTGGCAGTGTCAGAGATGTGCCTGGGAGAGTGGGCGGTGTACCTGGGAGGCAGAGGTGTATCAGGGAGGAGAGTACGTAGAGTGTCAGAGGTGTACCTGGGAGTGGCAGAGGTGAACTTGGGAGTATCGATGTACCAGGGAATGTCAGTGGAGTAAATGGAGTGTCAGAGGTATCTGGGAGTGTCAGAGGTGTACCTGGGAGTGTCAGAGGTGTACCTGGGAGTGTCAGAGGTGTACCTGGGAGTGTCGGAGTTGGTACCTGTGAGGAGAAGTTTACCTGGGAGGTCTGGGTGTACCTGGGAGTGTCTGGGTGTACCTCGGAGTTTGAGGTGTACCTGGGAGTGTCAAAGGTGTACCTGCAAGTGTCAGAGGTGTACCTGGGAGGTCAGTGGTGTGACCTGGGAGGCAGGTGTATCAGGGAGTGACAGAGGAGTACCTAGGAGGCCAGAGGTACCTGGGAGTGTCAGAGGTGTACCTGGGAGTACCGTAGGTGCACCTGGGAGTGTAGAGGTGTACCTGGGAGGTCAGATGTACCTGGGTGTGCTGGGAGGTGTACCTGGGAGTGTCTGAGGTGTACCTTGATTATCTGAGGTGTTGGGAGTGTCAGGAGAACCAGGAGTGAAAGTGGTGTACCTTGGGAGTGTCAGAGGTGTAACTGGGAGTTTAGATGTGTACCTGGGAGTGTCGGAGGTGTACTGCTAGTGTGAGAAGTGTACCTAGGAGTGTCTGAGGTGTGCTTTGAGTGCCAGAGGTGTACCTGGGAGTGTCTGAAGGTACCTGGGAGTGTCTGAGGTACCTGGGAGTGGCAGAGATGTACCTGGGAGAGTCAGAGGAGTATCTGGGAGTGGAACGTGACCTGGGAGTGTAAGAGCTGTACCAGGGAATGTCAGTGGAGTGGGAGTGTGAGAGGTGTACCTAGGAGTGTCTGAGGTGTACCTGGGAGTGTGAGAGGTGTACCTGGGAGTGTCTGAGGTGTACCTTGGAGTGTCTGAGGTACCTGGGAGTGTCATGGGAGAACCAGGGAGTGAAAGAGGTACCTTGGAGCGTGTTGGGGGAGGTACATGGGAGTGTCACATGTGTACCTGGGAGTGTCGGAGGTGTACCTGCGAGTGTGAGAAGTGTACTAGGGGTGTCTGAGGTGCCTGTGAGTGCCAGAAGTGTACCTGGGAGTGTCTGATGTGTACCTGGGAGGTCTGAAAATGGGAGTGTCAGGAGAAGTACCAGGGAGTGTCACAGGAGAACCTGGAGTGAGAGGTATACCTGAGAGTGTGAGAGGTGTACCAGGAGTGTCTGAAGTGTACCTGGGAGTGTCAGAGGTGTACTGGGAGTGTCTGAGGTGTTCCTGGGAGTATCTGAGGTATAAGTGGAGTGTTGAGCCTGGGAGTGTTTGAGGTGTACCTGGGAGTGTCTGAGGTGTACCTGGGATTGTCTGTGGTGTACCTGAGTGTCAGAGAAGCACCAGAGGCTGGGGAGTACCTAAGGAGTGTACCTAGGAGTGTTGAGGTGTACCTGGGAGGTGAGAGGTGTACCTGGGAGTGTTTGAGTGATTTTGAGTGTCTGGAGGTGTACCTGGGAGGTCAGGGAGAACCAGGGAGTGAAAGAGGTGTACCTTGGAGTGTCAGAGGTGTAAGGGGAGTGGCTGAGGGGTGTTCTGAGTGTCAGAAGTGTACCAGGAAGTGTCACAGGAATACCTAGGAGTCAGAGGTGTACCTGGGAGTGTCAAAGGGTGCCTAGGAGTATCGGAGGTTTACCTGGGAGTGTCGTTTTGTACCTGGGAGTGTCGGAGATGTCCTGGTAGCGAGAAGTGTATCTGGGAGTGTCGGAGGTGTACCTGGGAGTGTCGGATGTGTACCTGGGAGTGTCAGAGGTGTACGGAAGTGTCAGAGGTGTACCTGGGAGGTTGGCGTGGTGTACCTGGGAGTGGTAGGAGGTGTATCAGGGAGTGAGAGAGGAGTACCAAGGAGTGTCAGAGGTGTACCTAGTGCTGGGAGGTGTACCTGGGAGTATCGGATGTGTACCTAGGGAGTGTCAGAGGTGTACTTGGGAATGTCAGTGGTACCTGGGAGGTCAGAGTTGTACTGGGAGTGTCAGAGGTGTATCTGGGAGTGTTGACGTACCTAGGAGCGTTAGAGGTGTACCAGAGAATGTCAGTGGAGTACTGGAGGTCAGAGGTGTACCTGGGAGTGTTAGAGGTGTACCTGGGAGGTCAGAGGTGTACCTGGGAGTGTCAGAGGTGTACCTGGGAGTGTCAGAGGTGTACCTGAGGGGTGTGAGAAGTACCTGGGAGTGTCTGGGTGTACCTGGGAGTGTCTGGGGTGTACCTGGGAGAGTCTAAGGTGAACCTGGGAGGCCAGAGGTGTACCTGGGAGTGAAAGGTCTACTTGGGAGGTCGGGGTGTACCAGGGAGTGCTGGGTGAGTACCTGGGAGTGCTGGGGAGGTGGACCTGGGCGTGTCGGAGGTGCACATGGAGTGTCAGAGATGTACCTGGCAGTGCTGGGCGGTGTACCTGGGTAGTGTCATAGGTGTGCCTGGGAGGCTGCAGGTGTACCTGGGAGTGTCTGAGGTGTACCTGGGGTCAGAGAAATACCAGGGAGTGTCACAGGAGAACGGGAGGAGAGGTGTACCTGAGAGTGTGAGAGGTGTACCTAGGGAGTGTCTGAGGTACCTGGGAGTGTCAGAGGTGTACCTGGGAGTGTCTGAGTTGTTCCTGAGTATCTGAGGCATACGTGTGGGGAGTGTCTGAGGTGTACCTGGTAGTGTCTGGAGGTGTACCTGGCAGTGTGCGGTGTACCTGGGAGTGTGAAAGGGTACCAGGGAATGTCAGTGGAGTACCTGGGAATATCGGAGGTGTACCTGGTGTGGCAGAGGTGTACCTGTGAGTGCTGGGAGGTGCACGTGGGAGTGCCAGAGATGTACCTGGGAGGTCATAGGTGTACGTTGGAGGTCAGGTGTACCTGGGAGGTCAGAGGTGTACCTGGGAGTTTGGAGGTACCTGGGAGTGTGAGAAGTGTACCTGGGAGTGTCGGAGGTGTACCTGGGAGTCGGATGTACCTGGCAGTGTCAGATGTACCTGGAGGTTGCGGAACTGGGAGTGTTAGAGGTGTATCAGGAGGACAGAGCAGTATCTTAGAGTGTCAGAGGTGTACCTGGGAGTGTCAGAGGTGAACCTGGGAGTATCGGAGGTGTACCTGGGAGTGTTAGAGGTACCTGGGAGTGTCAGAGGTACCTGGGAGTGTCAGAGGTACCTGAATGTCAGTGGAGTAAATGGGAGTGTCAGAGGTGTACCTGGGAGGTGAGAGGTGTACCTGTGGGAGTGTCAGAGGTGTACCTGGGAGTGTCAGAGGTGTACCTGGGAGGTCAGAGGTGTACCTGGGAGCTGGAGGTGTGCCTGGGAGTGTGAGAACTGTACCTGGGAGTGGGAGGTGTACCTGGGAGTCGGAGGTGACCTAGCAGTGTCAGAGATGCCTGGGAGCGTCAGCAGTGTACCTGGAAGTGTTAGAGGTGTATCAGGAGTGACAGAGAAGTACCTAGGAGTGTCAGAGGTGTCCTGGGAGTGTCAGGGAGGTGAACCTGGGAGTATCGGATGTGTACCTGGGAGTGTCAGAGGTACTCTGGGAGGTCAGAGGTGTACCAGGAATGTCAGTGGAGTAATGAGAGTGTCAGAGGTGTACCTGGGAGGTCAAAGGTACCTGGAGAGTTAGGAGGTACCTGGAGGCAGGTGTACCTGGGAGTGTCAGAGGTGCACTGGAGGTCGGAATTGTACCTGGGAGGAGAAGTGTACCTGGGAGAGTCTGGGGTGTACCTGGGAATGTCTGGGGTACCTGGGAGTGTCTGAGGTGTACCTGGGAGGTCAAGGTGTACCTGGGAGTGTCAGAGGTGCACCTGAATGTGAGCGCTGTACCTGGGTGAGGAGGTGTATCAGGAGTGAGGAGAGGAGTACCTAGGAGTGCTGGGAGGTACCTGGGGAGGTCAGAGGTGTACCTGGAGGTACGGGAGGTGTACCTGGGAGTGAGGTGTACCTGGGAGTGTCAGAGGTGTACCTGGGAGTGTCAGAGGTACCTGGGAGCACGGGAGGGTGGGAGTGCTGGGAGGTGTACCTGGGAGGTGTCAGGTGTACCTGGGAGTGGCAGAGATGTACCTGGGAGAGTCAGATGTGTATGTGGGAGTGTTGGACGTACCTGGGAGTGGAGAGGTGTACCTAGGAGTGTCTGAGATGTACCTGGGAGGTGTGAGAGGTGTACCTGAGTGTCTGAGGTGTACCTTGGAGTGTCTGAGGTACCTGGGAGGTTTGGGAGAACAAGGAGTGAAAGAGGTGCACTTGGCAGTGTCAGAGGTGTAAGGGGGAGTGTCTGGAGGTGTACCTGGGAGGTCAGAAGTGTACCAGGGAGTGTCACAGGAATACCTAGGGTAGGAAGGTGTGCAGGGAGTGTCAGGTGTACCTGGGGTGTCGGAGGTGTACCTGGGAGCGTGAGAAGTATACCTGGGGTGTCGGAGGTGTACCTGGAGTGTCGGAGGTGTGCCTGGGAGTGTGGAGGTTTACTTTGAAGTGTCAGAGGTGTACCTGGGAGTGTCAGCGGTGTACCTGGGAGTGTCTGAGGTGTACCTGGGGTGTCAGAGGTGTGCCTGGAGATATCGGATGTGTACCTGGGACAGGTGTACCTGGGAGTGTCAGGTGTGCCAGGGATGTCAGTGGGTGTGTGTGGAGTTTCAGAGACAGGAGTATCTAGATGCGTGGGGTGTCTGAGGTGTACCTGGCAGTGTCTGAGGTGTGCCTGGCAGGTGTCAGAGTGTACCTGGGGGTGTTAGAGGTGTATCAGGGAGTGACAGAGGAGTACCTAGGGTGTCAGAGGTGTACCTGGGGTGTTAGAGGTGAACCTGAGATATCGGATGTGTACCTGGGGTGTCAGAGGTGTGCCTGGGGTGTCAGAGGTGTACCAGGGAATGTCAGTGGTAAATAAGAGTGTCAGAGGTGTACCTGGGAGTGCCTGAGGTGTGCCTGGGTGTGTGCAGGGGTGTGCCTGGGAGTGTCAAAGGGTGTCCTGGAAGAGTCAGAGGTGTGCCTGGGACAGCGCTGTACCTGGGTGTTAGAGGTGTATCAGGGGTGAGAGTGGAGTACCTAGGAGTGTCAGAGGTGTACCTGGGAGTGTCAGAGGTGAACCTGGGGTATCAGTGTGCCTGGGAGTGTTAGAGGTGTACCTGGGGTGTCAGAGGTTTACCTGGGGAGTTAAGAGGTGTGTCCTGGGAGTATCGGAGGGGTACCTGGGAGTGTCAGAGGGTGTACCTGGGAGTGTCAGAGGGGTGTACCGGGGTGACAGAGATGTACCTGGGAGAGTCAGAGGTGTACCTGGCAGTGTCTGGGGTGTACCTGGCAGTGTCAGAAGTGTACCTGGGGTGTGTAGAGGTGTCAGGGGAGTGACAGAGGGGTACCTAGGAGTGTCAGAGGTGTGCCTGGGAGTGTTAGGAGGTGAACCTGGGAGTATCGGATGTGTACCTGGGAGTGTCAGAGGTGTACCTGGGGTGTCAGAGGTGTACCAGGGAATGTCAGTGGAGTAAATAAGAGTGTCAGAGGTGGCACCTGGGGGTGCCTGGGGTGTGCCTGGAGTGTCTCTGAGGGTGCCTGGGAGTGTCAAGGTGTGCCTGGAAGGTCAGAGGGTGTGCCTGGGGAGTGTGTCAGCGCTGTGCCTGGGAGTGTTAGAGGTGTGTCAGGGGTGAGGTGGTACCTGGGAGTGTCAGAGGTGTACCGGAGTGTCAGAGGTGAACCTGGGAGTATCGGAGGTGTACCTGGGGTGTTAGAGGTGTACCTAGTGTCAGAGGTGTGCCTTGGAGTGTCAGAGGTGTGCCTGGGAGTATCGGAGGTACTGGGAGTGTCAGAGGTGTGCCTGGGGTGTCAGAGGTGTGCCTGGGAGTACAGAGATGTGCCGGAGAGTCAGAGGTGTATCTGGGAGTGTTGGACGTGTACCTGGGAGTGTGAGAGGTGTACCTGGGGTGTCTGGGAGTGTACTTGGGGTGTGGGGTGTACCTGGGGTGTCTGAGGTGTGCCTTGGGTGTCTGGGGTGTGCCTGGGAGTGTGGGGAGAGCCAGGGGTGAAAGAGGGTGTGCCTTGGTGTCAGATGTGTGGGAGTGTCTGAGGTGTGCCTGGGGTGCCAGGTGCAGGGTGTCACAGGAATGCCTAGGGGTGTCAAGGTGTACCTGGGAGTTGTCAGGTGTTCCTGGGATGTCGGAGGTGTTCCTGGGAGCGTGAGAGTGTACCTCTGAGTGTCGGAGGTGTGCCTGGGAGTGTCGGAGGTGTACCTGGGAGTGTCAAGTGTGCTTGGAAGTGTCAGAGGTGTACCTGGGGGTGGTGGCAGTGTGCAGGTGTCTGAGGTGTGCCTGGGGTGTGGAGGTGTGCCTGGGGTGTCAGGTGCACTTGGGAGTGTCAAGGCGCACCTTGGGTGTCTGAGGGTGTACCTGGGAGATTCTGAGGAGCCTGGCAGTGTCTTTGGTGTACTCGGCAGTGTCAGGTGTACCTGGCAGTGTCCGCAGTGTGCCTGGGGTGTCAGCGGTGTGCCTGGGAGTGTTTGAGGTGTATCAGGGGTGGCAGAGAGATTTCCTAGGAGTGTCAGAGGTGGCCTGGGAGTGTCAGAGGGTGTGCTTGGGAGTATCGGATGTGTGCCTGGGAGTGTCAGTGGTGTACTTGGAATGTCAGGGTATGCCTGGGAGTGTCAGAGATGTACCTGGGAGTGTCAGGGTGTATCTGGGGTGTTGGGCGTGTACCTGGGGGTGTGAGAGTGTGCCTAGGTGTCTGAGGTGTGCCTGGGGAGTGTGAGGTGTGCCTGAGTGTCTGGGGTGTGCCTTGGGTGCCTGGGGTGTGCCTGGGGTGTTGGGGGGAGAACAAGGGGTGAAGGGGTGTGCAGTGTCAGAGGTGTGGGGGGTGTCTGGGGTGTGCCTGGGGTGTCAGAATTGTACCAGGGTGTCACAGGAATACCTAGGAGTGTCAGGTGTGCCTGGGGTGTCGGGTTGTGCCTGGGAGTGTCGGAGGTGTACCTGGGAGCGTGAGGCATACCTGGGAGTGTCAGGTGTACCTGGGGAGTGTCAGAGGTGTGCTGAAGTGTCAGAGGTGTGCCTGGGGAGTGTCAGCGGTGTGCCTGGGAGTGTCTGAGGTGTGCCTGGGGTGTCAGAGGGTGTGACCTGGGGTGTCAGAGGTGCACTTGGGTGTCATGGGCACCTTGGGTGTCTGAGGTGTGCCTGGAGTTCTGAGGTGTGCAGTGTCTTTGGTGTACTCGGCAGTGTCTGAGGGTGTGCACCAGGAGTGTTAGAGGGTGTATCAGGGGTGACAGAGGAGTACCTAGGGAGTGTCAGAGGTGTGCCTGGGCGTGTCAGAGGTGAACCTGGGAATTATCGGATGTGTGCCTGGGAGTGTCAGAGGTGTGCCTGGGAGTGTCAGAGGTGTACCAGGGTGTCAGTGGAGTAAATGGGAGTGTAGCAGAGGTGTACCTGGGAGTATCTGGGGTATGCGTGGGGTGTCTGAGGTGTGCCTGGCAGTGTCTGAGGTGTACCTGGGTGTCAGAGTGGCCCTGGAAGTGTGGGGTGTATCAGGGGTGACAGAGGAGTACCTAAGTGTCAGAGGTGTACTGGGAGTGTTAGAGGTGAACCTGGGTATCGGATGTGTGCCTGGGAGTGTCAGAGGTGTACCTGGGAGTGTCAGAGGTGTACCAGGGAATGTCAGTGGAGTAAATAGGAGTGTCAGAGGTGTGCCTGGGGATTGTCAAGGTGTACCTGGGAGTGTCAGAGGTGTGCCTGGGAGTGTTGAGGTGTGCCTGGGAGTGCCGGTTGTGCCTGGGGAGTGTGAGATGTGCCTGGGGTGTCTCGGGGTGTGCCTGGGGTGTCTGGGGTGTACCTGGGGGTGTCTGGTGTACCTGGGGAGTGTCAAGGTGTGCCTGGAGAGTGTCAGAGGTGTGCAGTGTCAGAGGGTACCTGGGAGTATCGGAGTGTACCTGGGAGTGTTAGAGGTGTACCTGGGGAGTGTCAGAGGTGTACCTGGGGAGTGTCAGAGAGGTGTGCCTGGGAGTATCGGAGGGTACCTGGGAGTGTCAGAGGTGTACCTGGGAGTGTCAGAGGGCCTGGGGTGACAGAGATGTGCCTGGGAGGTCAGAGGTGTATGGAGTGTGTGCCTGGGGTGTGAGAGGTGTGGGAAATGTCAGTGGAGTGCCTGGGGTGTGAGAGGTGTGCCTAGGGTGTCTGGGGTGTGCCTGGGGTGTGTGAGGTGTGCCTGGGGTGTCTGGGGTGTGCCGGGTCTGGGGTGTGCCTGGTGTCAGGGGAGAACCAGGGGTGGGGGTGTGCCTTGGCAGTGTCAGAGGTGTGGGGGAGTGTCTGGGGTGTGCCTGGGGTGTCAGGAGTGTACCAGGGAGTGTCACAGGAATGCCTAGGAGTGTCAAGGTGTGCCTGGGGTGTCGGAGTTGTTCCTGGGATGTCGGAGGTGCCTGGGGCGTGAGGAGTGTGCCTCTGAGTGTCGGAGGTGTGCCTGGGAGTGTCGGAGATGTACCTGGGAGTGTCAGAGGTGTGCTTAGAGTGTCAGAGGTGTGCCGGGTGTGGTGTGCCTTGGTGTCTGGGGTGTGCCTGGGATGGCAGAGGTGTGCCTGGGATGTCAGAGGTGCACATGGTGTGGGGCGCAGCAGGCCTTGGGGTGTACCTGGGAGTTCTGAGATGTGCCTGGCAGTGTCTTTGGTGTCTCGGCAGTGTCAGGGGTGTACCTGGCAGTGTCAGCGGTGTGCCTGGGGTGTCAGCGGTGTGCCTGGGAGTGTTAGAGTTGTATCAGGGGAGTGGGGGATTTCCTAGGAGTGTCAGAGGTGTACCTGGGAGTGTGTCAGAGGTGTACTTGGGAGTATCGGATGTGTGCCTGGGGTGTCAGTGGTGTGCTGGGAATGTCAGAGGTATGCCTGGGAGTGTCAGAGATGTACCTGGGAGTGTCAGAGGTGTATCTGGGAGTGTTGGACGTGTACCTGGGAGTTTCAGAGGTGTGCCTGGTAGTGTCAGAGGTGGCCTGGGGTGTCAAGGTGTATTTGGGAGTGTCAGAGGTGTGCCTGGGAGTGTCAGAGGTGTACCTGGGGTGTCGGAGGTGTGCCTGCAGGTGTGAGATGTGCCTGGGGGTGTCTGGGGTGTGCCAGGGGTTTCTGGGGTGTGGCTGGGGGTGTCTGGGGTGAACCTGGGGAGTGTCAGAGGTGTGCCTGGGGTGTCCAAGGTGTGCATGGGTGTCAGAGGTGTGCCTGGCAGTGTCAGCGGTGTACCTGGGATTGTCAGAGCTATGCCTAGGAGTGTCAGAGGTGGCCTGGGAGTGTCTGAGGTGTACCTGGGAAGTGTCTGGGGTGTGCCTGGGGTATCAGAAGATACCAGGAGCTGTCACAGGAGAACCTGGGGAGTGTGAAGGTGTGCCTGAGGTGTGAGGTATGCCTGGGGTGTCTGGTGTGCCAGGGGTGTCAGGGGTGTGCCTGGGGTGTCTGAGGTGTTCCTGGCATCTGGGGGATGCGTGGGAGTGTCTGAAATGTACCTGACATTTGTCTGAGGTGTACCTGGCAGTGTCAGAGTGTACCTGGGTGTCAGAGGTGTATCAGGGGAGTGACAGAGGAGTACCTAGGGTGTCAGAGGTGTGCCTGGGGTGTTAGGGGGTGAACCTGGGATTATCGGATGTGTACCTGGGGTGTCAGAGGTGCCTGGGAGTGTCAGAGGTGTACCAGGGAATGTCAGTGGAGTAAATGGGAGTGTCAGAGGTGCTGGGGGTGTCAAGGTGTGCCTGGGGTGTCAGAGGTGTACCTGGGGTGTCAGGGGTGTACCTGGGACGTCAGGGTGTACCTGGGGTGCCGGGTTGTACCTGGGGTGTGAGAAGTGTGCTGGGAGTGTCTGGGTGTGCCTGGGGTGTCTGGGGTGGACCAGGGAGTGTCTGAGGGTGTACCTGGGGAGTGTGCAAGGTGTGCCTGGAGTGTCAGAGGTGTGCCTGGGGTGTCAGCGCTGTACCTGGGGAGTGTTAGGGGTGTATCAGGGGAGTGGGAGTGGGTCCTAGGGGTGTCAGAGGTGTGCCTGGGAGTGTCAGAGGGTGTGCCTGGGGTATCGGAGGTGTGCCTGGGGTGTTGGGGAGGTGTGCCTGGGGAGTGTCAGAGGTGTGCCTGGGGAGTGTCAGAGGTGTGCCTGGAGTATCGGAGGGTACCTGGGGAGTGTCAGAGGTGTACCTGGAGGTGTCAGGTTGTGCCTGGGGTGGCAGAGATGCCTGGGAGAGTCAGGGTGTATCTGGGAGTGTTGGACGTGTGCCGGGGTGTGAGAGGTGTACTTGGTGGGTGCCTGAGTTGAGGAGGTGTGCCGAGGGTGTCTGGGGTGCCTGGTGTGGAGGTGTATCTGGTGTCTGGGGTGTGCAGCAGGTGTCTGAGGGTGTGCCTGGAGTGTCAGGGGAGAACCAGGGAGTTGAAGGGGTGTGCCTTGGGGGTGTCAGAGGTGTGGGGGGGGTGGCTGAGGTGTGTCTCAGGTGTCAGGAGTGTGGGGGTGTCACGGAATGCCTGGGGTGTCAGAGGTGTGCCTGGGGTGTCAGGGGTACCTAGGAGTATCGGAGGTTTACCTGGGGTGTCGTTTGTGCCTGGGAGTGTGGAGATGTGCCTGGTAGCGTGAGAAGTGTATCTGGAGTGTCGGAGGTGTACCTGGGAGTGTCGGATGTGTGGGAGTGTCAGAGGTGTGCTTGGAAGTGTCAGAGGTGTGCCTGGGGTGTCAGCGGTGTGCCTGGGGTGTCTCAGGTGTGCCTGGGGTGTCAGAGGTGTGCCTGGGGTGTCAGAGGTGCACTTGGGGTGTCAAGGTGCACCTTGGGTGTCTGAGGTGTGCCTGGGAGTGTCTGAGGTGTGCATGTGGTGTCTGAGGTGTGCTTGGCAGTGTCTGGGGTGTACCTGGCAGTGTCAGCGGTGTGCCTGGTAGTGTCAGCGGTGTACCTGGGGTGTCGGAGGTGTATCAGGGAGTGACAGAGGGTACCTGGGAGTGTCAGAGGTGTGCCTGGTGTCAGGGTGTACCTAGTATCGGATGTGTACCTAGGAGTCTTAGAGGTGTGCTTGGGAATGTCAGTGGTGTACCTGGGGTGTCAGAGTTGTACCTGGGAGTGTCAGATGTGTATCTGGGAGTGTTGGACGTGTACCTAGGGCGTCAGAGGTGTACCAGAGAATGTCAGTGGAGTGCCTGGGAGTGTCAGAGGTGTGCCTGGGGTGTTAGAGGTGTGCCTGGGGTGTCAGAGGTGTTCTGGGGAGTGTCAGAGGTGTGCAGGGAGTGTCAGAGGTGTACCTGGAGGGGTGTGAGAAGTGTACCTGGGAGTGTCTGGAGTGTGCCTGGGAGTGTCTGGGGTGTACCTGGGGTGTCTGGGGTGTACCTGGGGTGTCAGAGGTGTGCCTGGGGTGCCAAGGTGTGCTTGGGGAGTGTCAGTGGTGCCTGGGAGTGTCAGAGGTGGACCTGGGCGTGTCGGAGGTGCACATGGTCAGAGATGTACCTGGCAGTGTCAGCGGTGTGCCTGGGGGTGTCAGAGGTGTGCCTGGGAGTGTCATAGGGTGTGCCTGGGGTGTCTGGGGTGTACCTGGGGGTCAGAGAGTGCCAGGGGTGTCACAGGAGAACCTGGGAGTGTGAGGGTGTGCCTGAGGAGTGTGAGAGGTGTGCCTAGGGTGTCTGAGGTGTGCCTGGGGAGTGTCAGAGGTGTGGTGTCTGGGGTGTTCCTGGGGTATCTGAGGGGTATACGTGGGCGTGTCTGGTGTACCTGGTAGTGTTTGAGGTGTGCCTGGCAGTGTCAGCGGTGTGCCTGGGAGTGTGAGGTGTACCAGGGGATGTCAGTGGAGTACATGGGGTTTCGGAGGTGCTGGGTGTGTCAGGGTGTGCCTGTGGTGTCATGGTGTGCGTGGGAGTGCCAGAGATGTGCCTGGGAGTGTCAGAGGTGTACGTTGGGTGTCAGAGGTGTGCCTGGGGAGTGTCAGAGGTGTACCTGGGGTTTCGGAGGTGTGCCTGGGGTGTGAGGAAGTGTGCCTGGCGGTGTCGGAGGTGTACCTGGGGTGGATGTGCCTGGCAGTGCCAGATCTGTACCTGGGGAGTGTCAGCGGTGTACCTGGGGAGTGTTGGGGTGTCAGGGGTGACAGAGAGGTACTTAGGAGTGTCAGAGGTGTGACCTGGGAGTGTCAGAGGTGAACCTGGGGTATCGAGGTATGCCTGGGAGTGTTAGAGGTGTGCCTGGAGTGTCAGAGGTGTGCCTGGGGTGTCAGAGTTACCTGATGTCAGTGGATAAATGGGTGTCAGGTGTGCCTGGGTGTCCGAGGTGTACCTGTGGTAGTCAGGGTGTACCTGGGGTGTCAGAGGTGTACCTGGGGTGTCAGAGGTGCTCTGGGTGTCAGGTGTGCCTGGGGTGTGAACTGTACCTGGGTGTCGGAGTGTACCTGGGAGTCGGAGGTGTGCCTAGCAGTGTCAGAGATGTGCGGAAGTGTCAGCAGTGTGCCTGGAAGTGTTGGGGTGTATCAGGGGAGTGACAGAGAAGTACCTAGGAGTGTCAGAGGTGTACCTGGGAGTGTCAGAGGTGAACCTGGGAGTTATCGGATGTGTGCCTGGGAGTCAGAGGTGTACCAGGGTGTCAGAGGTGTGCCAGGGAATGTCAGTGGAAATGGGGAGTGTCAGGGGTGTGCCTGGGGTGTCAGAGGTGTGCCTGGGGTGTCAGAGGGTGTGCCTGGGAGTGTCAGAGGTGTGCCTGGGAGTGTCAGAGGTGTACCTTAGAGTGTCGGGTTGTACCTGGGAGTGTGAGAAGTGTGCCTGGGAGAGTCTGGGGTGTGCCTGGGGTCTGGGGTGTGCCTGGGTGTCTGAGGTGTACCTGGGGTGTCAAGGTGTACCTGGGGTGTCAGAGGTGCACCTGGGAATGTCAGCGCTGTACCTGGGTGTGTTAGAGGTGTATCAGGGAGAGAGAAGTACCTAGGAGTGTCAGAGGTGTGCCTGGGAGTGTCAGGGTGTGCCTGGGTATCAGGTGTGCCTGGGAGTGTTAGAGGTGTGCCTGTGAGTGTCAGAGGTGTGCCTGGGAGTGTCAGGGTGTACCTGGGAGTATCGGAGGTACCTGGGGTGTCAGAGGTGTACTGGGTGTCATAGGTGTACCTGAGGTGGCAGAGATGTGCCTGGGAGAGTCAGAGGGTGTATGTGTGGGGTGTTGGACGTGTACCTGGGGGTGTGGAGGTGTGCCTGGGGTGTCTGAGGTGCCTGGGGTGTGAGGTGTGCCTGAGGTGTCTGAGGGGTGTACCTTGGGTGTCTGAGGTGTACCTGGGAGTGTTGCAGGAGAACAAGGGAATTGAAGGTGTGTGGCAGTGTCAGGGGTGTGAGGGGTGTCTGGGGTGTGCAGGTGTCAGCAGTGTGCCAGGGAGTGTCACAGGAATGCCTAGGGTGTCAGGGTTTCCTGGGGTGTCGGGTTGTACCTGGGAGTGTCGGGTGTACCTGGGAGCGT
The DNA here is from genome assembly GCF_018991925.1 of Homarus americanus. Lineage (NCBI taxonomy): Eukaryota > Metazoa > Arthropoda > Malacostraca > Decapoda > Nephropidae > Homarus > Homarus americanus. Next base: position 26,578 of record NW_024713921.1, read on the forward strand.
GAGAAGTATGCCTGGGAGTGTCGGGTTTACCGGGAGTGTCAGGTGTACCTGGGAGTGTCAGTGTGCTTTGGAGTGTCAGAGGTGTACCTGGGAGTCAGAGGTGTACCTGGGGTGTCTGAGGTGTACCTGGGGTGTCAGAGGTGTGCCTGGGTGTCAGAGGTGCATGGGGTGTCAGGCGCAGGAGTGTCTGAAGGGTGTACCTGGGAGATTCTGAGGTGTGCCTGGCAGTGTCTTTGTGTACTCGGCAGTGTTCGAGGTGTACCTGTTAGGAGGTGTATCAGGAGTGACAGAGAGTACCAGGAGTGTCAGAGGTGTACCTGGGCGTGTCAGAGGTGAACCTGGGAGTATCGGATGTGTACCTGGGAGTGTCAGAGGTGTACCTGGGAGTGTCAGAGGTGTACCAGGAATGTCAGTGGAGTAATGGGAGTATCAGAGGTGTACCTGGGAGTATCTGAGGTATAATGTGGGAGTGTCTGAGGTGTACCTGGCAGTGTCTGGAGGTGTACCTGGCAGTGTCAGAAGTGTACCTGGGAGGCAAGTGAGGTGTATCAGGAGTGACAGAGGAGTACCTAGGAGTGTCAGAGGTGTACCTGGGAGGTAGAGGTGAACCTGGGAGTATCGGATGTGCCTGGAGTGTCAGAGGTACCTGGGAATGTCAGAGGTGTACCAGGGAATGTCAGTGAGTAAATAGAGTGTCAGAGGTACCTGGGAGTGTCAAAGGTGTACCTGGGAGGTCATAGGTGTACCTGGAATGTCAGGGTGTACCTGAGTGTCAGAGGTGTACCTGGAGTGCCGGAGTTGTACCTGGAGTGTGAGAAGTGGTACCTGGGAGTGTCTGGGGTGTACCTGGGAGTGTCTGGGGTGTACCTGGGAGTGCTGAGGGTACCTGGGAGCAATGTACCTGGAAGTGTCAGAGGTGTACCTGGGAGTGTCAGCGCTGTACCTGGGAGTGTTAGGAGGTGTATCAGGAGTGAGAGTGGAATCCCTAGGAGTGTCAGAGGTGTACCTGGGAGTGTCAGAGGTATACCTGGGAGTATCGGAGGTACCTGGGAGTGTTAGAGGTACCTGGGAGTGTCAGAGGTGTACCTGGGAGGTCAGAGGTACCTGGGAGCATCGGAGGGGACCTGGGAGTGTCAGAGGTACCTGGGAGTGTCAGAGTTGTACCTGGGAGTGGTAGAGATGCACCTGGGGAGAGTCAGAGGTGTATCTGGGAGTGTTGGACGTGTACCTGGGAGTGTGAGGTGTGCCAGGAATGTGTCAGTGAGTACCTGGGAGTGTGAGAGGTGTATCTAGGAGTGTCTGAGGGTAGCTGGAGTGTGAGAGGCACTGGGAGCTGAGGTGTACCTGGAGTGTCTGAGGTGTACCTGGGAGTGTCAGGAGAACCAGGAAGTGAAAGAGGTGTACCTGGGAGTGTCAGAGGTGTAAGGGGGAGTGGCTGAGGTGTATCTCGGAGTGTCAGAAGTGGTACCAGGGAGTGTCACAGGAATACCTAGGAGTGTCAGAGGTGTACCTGGAGTGTCAAAGGGCACCTGGAGTATGGAGGTTTACCTGGGAGGGTGTTTGTACCTGGGAGTGTCGGAGATGTACCTGGTAGCGTGAGAGTGTATCTGGGAGTGTCGGAGGTGTACCTGGGAGTGTCGGATGTACCTGGGAGTGTCAGAGGTGTACTTGGAAGTGTCAGAGGTGTACCTGGGAGGTCAGCGGTGTACCTGGGAATGTCTCAGGTGTACCTGGGAGTGTCAGAGGTGTGCCTGGGAGTGTCAGAGGTGCACTTGGGAGGGTCAAAGGTGCACCTTGAGTTCTGAGGTGTACCTGGGAGTGTCTGGAGGTGTACCTGGCAGTGTCTGAGGTGTACTTGGCAGTGTCTGAGGTGTACCTGGCAGTGTCATGGTGTACCTGGGAGTGTCAAGTGGTGACCTGGGAGTGTCGGAGGTATCAGGAGTGACAGAGGAGTACCTAGGAGTGTCAGAGGTGTACCTGGGAGTGTCAGAGGTGTACCTGAGTATCGGATGTGTACCTAGGAGTGTCAGGAGGTATTTGGGAATGTCGGTGGTGTACCTGGGAGGTCAGAGTTGTACCTGGGAGTGTCAGAGGTGTATCTGGGAGTGTTGGACATGTACCTAGGGAGCGTCAGAGGTACCAGAGAATGTCAGTGAGTACCTGGGAGTGTCAGAGGTGTACCTGGGAGTGTTAGAGGTGTACCTGGGAGTGTCAGAGGTGTACCTGGGAGGCAGAGGTGTACCTGGGAGTGTCAGAGGTGTACCTGAGGGTGTGAGAAGTACCTGGGAGTGTCTGGGTGTACCTGGGAGTGTCTGAGGTACCTGGGAGTGTCAGAGGTGTACCTGGGAGTGCCAAAGGTGTACTTGGAGGTCAGGGGTGTACCAGGGAGTGCCAGTGAGTACCTGGGAGGTCAGAGGTGGACCGTGTGTTCGGAGGCACATGGAGTGTCAGAGATGTACCTGGCAGTGTCATGGTACCTGGGAGTGTCAGGGTGTGCCTGGGAGTGTCATAGGTGTACCTGGGAGTGTCTGAGGTACCTGGGGGTCAGGAGAAGTACCAGGGAGGTCACAGGAGAACCTGGGAGTGTGAGAGGTGTACCTGAGAGTGTGAGAGGTGCACTAGGAGTGTCTGAGGTGTACCTGGGAGTGTCAGAGGTGTACCTGGGAGTGTCTGAGGTGTTCCTGGAGTATCTGAGGCATACGTGTGGGAGTGTCTGAGGTACCTGGGTAGGTTTGAGGTGTACCTGGCAGTGTCAGCGGTGTACCTGGGAGTGTGAGAGGTGTACCAGGAATGTGGAGTACCTGGGAGTGTCGGAGGTGCACGTGAGTGTCAGAGGTGTACCTGGGAGACAGAGGTACCTGGGAGTTTCGAGGTTTTAGAGTGTGAGAACTGTACCTGGAGTGTCGGAGGTGTACCTGGGAGTCGGAGGTGTACCTAGCAGTGTCAGAGATGTGCCTGGGAGTATCGGATGTACCTGGGAGGTCAGAGGTACCTGGGAGTGTCAGAGGTGTACCAGGAATGTCAGTGGAGTAAATGAGAGTCAGAGGTGTACCTGGGAGTGTCAGAGGTGTACCTGGGAGTGTCAGAGGTACCTGGGAGTGTCAGAGGTACCTGGGAGTGTCAGAGGTGTACCTTGGAGTGTCGGAGTTGTACCTGGGAGGCAGGAGAAGTACCTGGGAGAGTCTGGGGTGTACCTGGGAATGTCTGGGGTGTACCTGGAGTGTCTGGAGGTATACCTGGGAGTGTACCTGGGAGTGTCTGAGGTGTCCTGGGAGCATCTGAGGTGTGGGAGTGCTCGAGGTACCTGGTAGTGTTTGGAGGTGTACTGGCAGTGTCAGCGGTGTACCTGGGGAGGTGAGAGGTGTACCAGGGAATGTCAGTGGAGTACCTGGGAGTGTCGGAGGTGCATGTTGGAGTGTCAGAGGTGTAACTGGGAGTGTCAGAGGTGTACCTGGGAGTTTCTGGAGGTGTACCTAGGGAGTGTGAGAACTGTACCTGGGAGTGACGGAGGTGTACCTGGGAGTCGGAGGTGTACCTAGCAGTGTCGGGATGTGCCTGGGAGTATCGGATGTGTACCTGGGAGTGTCAGAGGTGTACCTGGGAGGTCAGAGGTGTACCAGGGAATGTCAGTGGAGTAAATGAGAGTGTCAGAGGTGTACCTGGGAGTGTCAGAGGTGTCACCTGGGAGTGTCAGAGGTGTACCTGGGAGGTCAGAGGTGTACCTGGGAGTGTCCAGAGGTGTACCTTGGAGTGTCGGAGTTGTACCTGAGTGTGAGAAGTGTACCTGGGAGAGTCTGGGGTGTACCTGGAATGTCTGGGGTGTACCTGGGAGTGTCTGAGGTGTACCTGGGAGTGTCGGGTGTACCTGGGAGGTCAGAGGCACCTGGGAATATCAGCGCTGTACCTGGGTGTGTTAGAGGTATCAGGAGTGAGAGAGGAGTACCTAGGAGGTCAGGAGGTGTACCTGGGAGTGTCAGAGGTGTACCTGGAGGATCAGGGTACCTGGGAGTTAGGAGGTGTACCTGGGAGTGTCAGAGGTGTACATGGGAGTGTCAGAGGTGTACCTGGGAGACGGAGGGGTACCTGGAGTGTCAGAGGTGTACCTGGGAGGTCATAGGTGTACCTGGGAGTGGCAGAGATGTACCTGGGAGAGTCAGAGGTGCATGTGGGAGTGTTGGACGTGTACCTGGGGGTGGAGAGGTGTACCCAGGAGTGTCTGATGTGTACCTGGGAGGTGGGAGAGGTGTACCTGAGAGTGTCTGAGGTGTACCTTGGAGGTCTGAGGTACCTGGGAGTGAGGGAGAACAAGGAGTGAAAGAGGTGTACCTGGCAGTGTCAGAGGTTTAAGGGGAGTGTCTGAGGTACCTGGGAGTGTCAGAAGTGTACCAGGAGTGTCACAGGAATACCTAGGAGTGTCAAAGGTGTACCTGGGAGTGTCGGGAGTTGTACCTGGAGTGTCGGAGGTGCACCTGGGAGCGTGAGAAGTATACCTGGGAGGTCGAGGTGTACCTGGGAGTGTCGAGGTGTACTGGGAGGTCAGAGGTACTTTGAAGTGTCAGAGGTGTACCTGGGAGGTGAGGAGGTGTACCTGGGAGTGTCTGAGGTGTACCTGGGAGTGTCAGAGGTGTACCTGGGAGTGTCAGAGGTGCACTTGGGAGTGTCAAAGGCGCACCTTGGAGTGTCTGAGGTGTACCTGGGAGATTCTGAGGTGTACCTGGCAGTGTCTTTGGTGTACTCGGCAGTGTCTGAGGTGTACCTGGGAGTGTTAGAGGTGTACCAGGGAGTGACAGAGGAGTACCTAGGAGTGTCAGAGGTGTACCTGGGCGTGTCAGAGGTGAACCTGGGAGTATCGGATGTGTACCTGGGAGTGTCAGAGGTGTACCTGGGAGTGTCAGTAGTGTACCAGGGAGTGTCACAAGAATACCTAGGAGTGTCAAAGGTGTACCTGGGAGTGCGGAGTGTTCCTGGAATGTCGGAGGTACCTGGGAGCGTGAGAAGGTACCTCTGAGTGTCGGAGGTACCTGGGAGGTTTGGAGGTGTACTTGGGAGGTCAGAGGTGTACTTGGAAGTGTCAGAGGTGTACCTGGGAGTGACAGCGGTGTACCTTGGAGTGTCTGAGGTGTACCTGGGAGTGGCAGAGGTGCCTTGGAGTGTTAGAGGTGCACTTGGGAGTGTCAAAGGCGCACCTTTGAGTGTCTGAGGTGCCTGGGAGATTCTGAGGTGTACCTGGCAGTGTCTTGGTGTACTCGGCAGTGTCTGAGGTGTACCTGGCAGTGTCAGCGGTGTACCTGGGAGGTCAGGGTGTACCTGGGAGTGTATCAGGGAGTGGCAGAGGATTTCCTAGAGTGTCAGAGGTGTGCCTGGGAGTGTCAAGGAGGTACTTGGGAGTATCGGATGTGTCACCTGGGAGTGTCAGTGGTGTACTTGGGAATGTCAGAGGTACCTGGGAGTGTCAGAGATGTACCTGGGAGTGTCAGAGGTGTACCTGGGAGTGTTGGACGTGTACCAGGAGTGTCAGAGGTGTACCTGGTAGTGTCAGAGGTGTACCTGGGAGTGTCAAAGGTGTATTTGGGAGTGTCAGAGGTACCTGGGAGGCCGAGGTGTACCTGGGAGGTCGGAGGTGTTCCTGCGAGTGTGAGAAGTGTACGTGGGAGTGTCTGGGTGTACCCGAGTTTCTGGGGTGTAGCTGGGAGTGTCTGAGGTGAACCTGGGAGGCCAGAGGTGTACCTGGGAGTGTCAAAGGTGTACATGGAGTGTCAGGAGGTGTACCTGGCAGTGTGAAGCGGTGTACCTGGGAGTGTCAGAGCTATGCCTAGGAGTGTCAGAGGTGTACCTGGGAGTGTCTGAGGTGTACCTGGGAGTGTCTGAGGTGTACCTGGGAGACGAGAAATACCAGGGACTGTCACAGGAGAACCTGGGAGTGTGAGAAGTGTACCTGAGAGTGTGAGAGGCATACCTAGGAGTGTCTGAGGTGTACCTGGGAGCATCAGAGGTACCTGGGAGGTTCGAGGTGTTCGCAGTATCTGAGGTATACGTGGGAGTGTCTGAGTGTACCTGGCAGTGTCTGAGGTGTACTTGACAGGTCAGAAGTGTACCTGGGAGGTCAGAGGTGTATCAGGGAGTGACAGAGGAGTACCTAGAAGTGTCAGAGGTGTACCTGGAGTGTTAGAGGTGAACCTGGGAGTATCGGATGTGTACCTGGGAGTGTCAGAGGTACCTGGGAGTGTCAGAGGTGTACCTGGGAGGTCAGCGCTGTACCTGGGAGTGTTAGAGGTGTATCAGGGAGGAGAGGAGCACCTAGGAGGTCAGAGGTGTACCTGGGAGTGTCAGAGGTGTACCTGGGAGTATCGGAGGTGTCCCTGGGAGTGTTAGGAGGTGTCCTGGGAGTGTCAGAGGTGTACCTGGGAGGTCAGAGGTGTACCTGGGAGTATCGGAGGGGCACCTGGGAGGTCAGAGGGGTACCTCGGAGGTCAGAGGTACCTGGGAGTCTCAGGTGTACCTGGGAGGGCAGAGATGTACCTGGGAGAGCAGAGGTATCTGGGAGTGTTGGACGTGTACCTGGGAGTGTGAGAGGTGTACCAGAAATGTCAGTGGAGTACCTGGGGAGTGTGAGAGGTGTACCTAGGGAGTGTCTGAGGTGTACCTGGGAGGTGTGTGAGGTGTACCTGGGAGTGTCTGAGGTACCTGGAGGTTCGAGGTGTACCTGGGAGTGTAGGGGAGAACCAGGGGAGAAAGAGGTGTACCTTGGCAGTGTCAGAGGTGTTAGGGGAGTGTCTGAGGTACCTGGGAGGTCAGAAGTGTACCAGGAGTGTCACAGGAATACCTAGGAGGTCAAGGTGTACCTGGGAGGTCGGAGTTGTTCCTGGGAATGTCGGAGGTGTACCTGGGAGCGTGAGAAGTGTACCTCTGAGTGTCGGAGGTGTACCTGGGAGTGTCGGAGGAGTACCTGGGAGTGTCAGAGGTGTACTTGGAAGTGTTAGAGGTGTACCTGGGAGTGGCAGAGGTGTGCCTGGGAGTGTCAGAGGTGCACTTGGGAGTGTCAAAGGCGCACCTTGGAGTGTCTGAGGTGTACCTGGGAGATTCTGAGGTGTACCTGGCAGTGTCTTTGGTGTACTCGGCAGTGTCAGAGGTGTACCTGGCAGTGTCAGCGGTGTACCTGGCAGTGTCAGGCGGTGTAACTGGGACTGTTAGAGGTGTATCAGGGAGTGGCAGAGGATTTCCCAGAGGTCAGAGGTGTACCTGGGAGTGTCAGAGGTGTACTTGGGAGTATCGGATGTGTACCTGGAGGCTGGTGTACTTGGGAATGTCAGAGGTACCTGGGAGTGTCAGAGATGTACCTGGGAGGCTTGGGAGGTGTATCTGGGAGTGTTGGACGTACCTGGAGGTCAGAGGTGTACCTGGGAGTGTCAGAGGTGAACCTGGGAGGTCGGAGGTGTACCTGGAGGTGAGAAGTGCACCTGGGAGTGTCTGGGGTGTACCCGGAGTTTTGGGGTGTAGCTGGGAGGTCTGAGGAACCTGGGAGTGTCAGAGGTGTACCTGGGAGTGTCAAAGGTGTACATGGAGTGTCAGGTGTACCTGGCAGTGTCAGCGGTGTAACTGGGAGGTCAGAGCTATGCCTAGGAGTGCAGAGGTGTACCTGGGAGTGTCTGAGGTGTACCTGGGAGTGTCTGAGGTGTACCTGGGAGTATCAGAGAAATACTAGGGACTGTCACAGGAGAACCTGGGAGTGTGAGAGGGTGTACCTGAGAGTGAGAGTACACACCTAGGAGTGTCTGAGGTACCTAGGGAGGTCAGCAGGTGTACCTGGGAGTGTCTGAGGTGTTCCTGCAGTATCTGAGGTATACGTGGGAGTGTCTGAGGTGTACCTGGCAGTGTCTGAGGTGTACCTGGCAGTGTCAGCGGTGTACCTGGGAGGTCAGAGTTTGTACCAGGGAATGTCAGGAGTACCTGGGAGGCTGAGGAGGTGTACCTGGGAGCGTCAGAGGTGTACCTGGGAGTGTCAGAGGTGTACCTTGGAGTGTCGGAGTTGTACCTGGAGGTGGAGAAGTGTACCTGGGAGAGTCAGGGGTACTTGGGAATGTCTGGGGTGTACCTGGGAGTGTCTGAGGTGTACCTGGGAGTGTCAAAGGTGTACCTGGAGGCCAGAGGTGCACCTGGGAATGTCAGGCGCTGTACCTGGGTGTGTTAGAGGTGTATCAGGGAGTGAGAGAGGAGCACCAGGAGTGTCAGAGGTGTACCTGGGAGTGTCAGAGGTGTACCTGGAGGCATCGGAGGTGTACCTGGGAGTGTTAGAGGTACCTGGGAGGTCAGAGGCCCTGGGAGGTCAGAGGTGTACCTGGGAGTATCGGAGGGGCACTGGGAGTGTCAGAGGTGTACCTGGGAGTGCCATAGGTGTACCTGGGAGTGGCAGAGATGTACCTGGGAGAGTCAGAGGTGTATGTGGGAGGCGGACGGCACCTGGGAGTGTGAGAGGTGCACCTGGAGGTTCTGAGGTGTACCTGGGAGGTGGAGAGGTGTACCTGAGAGTGTCTGAGGTGTACCTTGGGAGTGTCTGAGGTGTACCTGGGAGGTAGGGGGAGAACAAGGGAGGAAAGAGGTGTACCTGCGTGTCAGAGGTGTAAGGGTGAGTGTCTGAGGTGTACCTGGGGAGGTCAGAAGTGTACTAGGGAGTGTCACAGGAATACCTAGGAGTGTCAAAGGTGTACCTGGGAGTGTCGGAGTTGTACCTGGGAGTGTGAGGTACCTGGGAGCGTGGAGAAGTATACTTGGGAGTGTCGGAGGTGTACCTGGGAGTGTCGGAGGTGTACCTGGGAGTGTCAGGGTGTACTTTGAAGTGTCAGAGGTGTACCTGGGAGTGTCAGAGGTGTACCTGGGAGTGTCTGAGGTGTTCCTGGGAGTGTCAGAGGTGTACCTGGGAGTGTCAGAGGTGCACTTGGGAGTGTCAAAGGCGCACCATGGAGTGTCTGAGGTGTACCTGGGAGTGTCAGAGGTGTACCAGAATGTCAGTGAGTAAATGGGAGGTCAGGGTGTGCACTGGGAGTATCTGAGGTTTACGGGGGAGTGTCTGAGGTGTACCTGGCAGTGTCTGGGGTGTCCTGGCAGTGTCAGAGTGTACCTGGGGTGTTGGAGGTGTATCAGGGGTGACAGAGTACCTACAGTGTGAGGTGTACCTGGGAGTGGAGGTGAACCTGGGTATCGGATGTGTACCTGGGAGTGTCAGAGGTGTACCTGGGAATGTCAGAGGTGTACCAGGGAATGTCAGTGGGTAAATAGGGTGTCAGAGGTGTACCTGGGAGTGTCAGGTGTACCTGGGAGTGTCAGAGGTGTACCTGGGAGTGTCAGAGGTGTACCAGTGTCAGAGGTGTACCTGGGAGTGCCGGAGTTGTACCAGTGTGAGAGTGTACCTGGGAGTGTCTGGGGTGTACCTAGTGGTCTGGGTGTACCTGGGAGTGTCTGAGGTGTACCTGGGAGTCCAAAGGTGTACCTGGAGTGTCAGAGGTGTACCAGGTGGCTGTACCTGGGAGTGTTGAAGTTATCAGGAGTGGAGTGGAGTACCTAGGAGTGTCAGGGGTGTACCTGGGGTCCGAGGTGCCAGGGATGTCATTGGAGTAAATGGGAGTGTCAGAGGTGTACCTGGGGGTCAGGTGTACCTGGGAGTATCGGAGGTGTACCTGGGAGTATCGGAGGTGTACGAGTGTTGGAGGTGTACCTGGGAGTGTCGGAGGTGTACCTGGGAGTCAGGAGGTGTACCTGGCAGTGTCAGAGATGTACCTGGGAGTGTCAGCGGTGTACCTGGGAGTGTTAGAGGTGTATCAGGGGTGACAGAGGAGTACCTAGGAGTGTCAGGGTGTACCTGGGAGTGTCAGAGGTGAACCTGGGAGTATCGGATGTGTACCTGGGAGTGTTAGAGGTGTACCTGGGAGTTTCAGAGGTGTACCGGGGAATGTCAGTGGAGTAAATGGGAGATGTCAGAGGTATGGGAGTGTCAGAGGTGTACCTGGGAGTGTCAGAGGTGCCTGGGGTGTCAGATGTGTACCTGGGAGTGCAGAGGTGTAAGTGTCGGAGTTGTACCTGGGAGTGTGAGGTGTACCTGGGAGTGTCTGGGGTGTACCTGGGAGTGTCTGGGGTGTACCTGGGGTGTCTGGGGTGTGGGGTGTCAGGTGTACGGGAGGTCAGAGGTGTGACCTGGGAGTGTTGGACATACCTGGGAGTGTTAGAGGTGTATCAGGGAGTGAGAGAGGAGCACCTGGGAGGCCAGAGGTGTACCTGGGAGTGTCAGAGGTGTACCTGGGAGTATGGAGGAGTACCTGGGAGTGTTAGAGGTGTACCTGGGAGGCTCAGAGGTGTACCTGGGGTTTGGTCAGAGGTGTACCTGGGAGTATCGGGAGGGTCACCTGGGAGTGTCAGAGGTGTACCTGGGAGGTCAGAGGTGTACCTGGGAGTGGCAGAGATGTACCTGGGAGAGTCAGAGGTATCTGGGAGTGTTGGACGTGTACCTGGAAGTGTGAGAGGTACCAGGAAATGTTAGTGGAGTACCTGGGAGTGTGAGAGGTGTACCTAGGAGTGTCTGAGGTGTACCTGGGAGGTGGAGAGGTGTACCTGGGATTGTCTGAGGTACCAGGGAATGTCTGTGAGTAAATGGGAATGTCAGAGGCATACCTGGGAGTGTCAGAGGTGTACCTGGGAGTGTCAGAGGTGTACCTGGGAGTGTCAGATGTGTACCTGGGAGGTCAGAGGTGTACCTGGGAGTGTCTGGAGTTGTACCTGGGAGGTGAGAAGTGTACCTGGGAGTGTCTGGGTGTACCTGGGAGTGTCTGGGTGTACCTGGGAGTGTCTGAGGTACCTGGGAGGTCAAAGGTGTACCTGGGAGGCCAGAGGTGTACCTGGGAGTGTCAGGCTGTACCTGGGAGGTTAGACGTGTATCAGGAGGAGGAGGAGTACCTAGGAGTGTCAGAGGTGTACCTGGGAGTGTCAGGAGGTGTACCTGGGAGTATTGAGGAGTACCTGGGAGTTAGGAGGTACCTGGGAGTGTCAGGAGGTGTACCTGGGTTTGTCAGAGGTGACCTGGGAGCATCGGAGGGGTACCTGGAGTGTCAGAGGTGTACCTGGGAGTGTCAGAGGTGCCTGGGAGTGGCAGAGATGTACCTGGGAGAGTCAGAGGTGTATCTGGGAGGTTGGACGTGTACCTGGAAGTGTGAGAGGTGTACCAGGAAATGTTAGTGGAGTACCTGGGGTGTGAGGAGGTGTACCTAGGAGTGTCTGAGGTGTACCTGGGAGTGTGAGAGGTGTACCTGGGAGTGTCTGGAGGTGTACCTGGCAGTGTCAGAGGTGTACCTGGGAGTGTCAGAAGTGTACCAGGGAGTGTCACAGGAATACCTAGGAGTGTCAAGGTGTACCTGGGAGTGTCTGGATTGTTCCTGGGAGTGTCGGAGGTACCTGGGAGCGTGAGAAGTACCTGGGAGTGTCGGAGGTGCACCTGGGAGTGTCAGAGGTGTACTGGAAGTGTCAGAGGTGTACCTGGGAGCATCAGCGGTGTACCTGGGAGTGTCTGAGGTGTACCTGGGAGGCTCAGAGGTGTGCCTGGGAGTGTCAGATGTGCACTTTGGGAGTGTCAGCAAGGCCCTTGGAGTGTCTGAGGTGTACCTGGGATTCTGAGGTGCACCTTGCCGTGTATTTGTGTGTAATCGCAGTGTCTGAGGTGTACCTGGCAGTGTCAGCTGTACCTGGGAGGCCAGGTGTACCTGGGAGTGTTAGAGGTGTATCAGGGAGTGACAGAGGATTACCCAGGAGTGTCAGAGGTGTACCTGGGAGGTCAGAGGGTGCACTTGGGAGCATCGGATGTACCTGGGAGTGTCAGAGGTGTACTTGGGAATGTCAGAGGTGTACCTGGGAGGCCAGAGATGTACCTGGGAGGCTCAGAGGTGTATCTGGGAGTGTTGGACGTGCACCTAGGAGTGTCAGAGGTACCTGGGAGGTCAGGAGGTGTACCTTGGAGGTCAAAGGTGTACTTGGGAGTGCTGCAGAGGTGCACCTGGGAGTGTCAGAGGTGTACCTGGGAGGTCGGAGGTGTACCTGGAGTGTGAGAAGTGCACCTAGGAGTGTCTGGGGTGTGCCCGGGAGTTTCTGGATGTAGCTGGGAGTGTGTGAGGTGTACCTGGGAGTGTCAGACGTGTACCTGGGAGTGTCAAAGGTGTACATGGAGTGTCAGAGGTGTACCTGGCAGTGTCAGAGGTGTACCTGGGAGGCCAGGAGGTATGCCTGGGAGTGTCAGAGGTGCACCTGGAGTGTCTGAGGTGTAACTGGAGTGTCTGAGGTGACCTGGGAGGCTCAGAAAATACCAGGAGTGTCACAGGAGAACCTGGGAGTGTGAGAGGTGTACCTGAGAGGTGTGGGAGGTGTACCTAGGAGTGTCTGAGGTGTACCTGGGGCTGTGGACGTACCTGGGAGTGTCTGAGGTGTTCCTGGCAGCATCTGAGGCATAATGCGGGGAGGTTTGAGGGCACCTGGCAGTGTCTGGAGGTTATCTGGCAGTGTCAGCGGTGTACCTGGGAGGTCAGAGGTGCACCAGGAATGCTGTGTGGAGCACCTGGGAGCTGTCAGAGGTGTACTTTGGGAGGCCATGCGATGTACCTGGGAGTGTCGGAGGTGTACTCTGAGTGTCGGAGGTGTACCTGGGATAGATGTACCTGGGAGGTCGGAGGTGTACCTGGGAGTGTGGAGAAGTGTACCTGGGAGTGTCGGAGGTGTACCTGGGAGTCGGAGGTGTACCTGGTGTGTCAGAGATGTACCTGGGAGTATCAAGGATGTACCTGGGAGTGTTAGAGGTGTATCAGGGAGTGACAGAGGAGTACCTAGGAGTGGCCAGAGGTGTACCTGGGAGTGTCAGGAGGTGAACCTGGGAGTATCGGAGGTGTACCTGGGAGTGTCAGAGGTGTACCTGGGAGGTCAGAGGTGTACCTGGGAGTCAGGAGGTGCATCTGGGAGTGTCAGAGGTGTATCTGGGAGTGCTGATCTGTACCTGAGTTTCAGAGGTGTACCAGGAATGTCAGTGGAGTAAATGGGAGTGTCAGAGGTGTACCTGGGAGGTCAGAGGGGTGTAATCATGTCAGAGGTGTACCTGGATGTCGAGGTGCACCTGGGAGTGTGGAGAAGGTGTACCTGGGAGTATCGGAGGTGTACCTGGGAGTCGGAGGTGTACCTGGCAGTGTCAGAGATGTACCTGGGAGTGTCAACTGTACCTGGGAGTGTTAGAGGTGCATCAGGGAGTGACAGAGGAGTACCTAGGAGGTCAGAGGTGTACTGGGAGGTGTGGAGGAGTACCTGGGAGGTCAGAGGTGTACCTGGGAGGTCAGAGGTGTACCTGGGAGTGTCGGAGGTGTACCTGGGAGGGTGAGAAGTGGCACCTGGGAGGTCGGAGGTGTACCTGGGAGTCGGAGTGTACCTGGCAGTGCCAGGAGATGTACCTGGGAGTGTCAGCGTGTACCTGGGAGTGTTAGGAGGTATCAGGGAGGACAGAGTACCTAGAGTGTCAGAGGTGTACCTGGGAGTGCAGAGAGGAAACCTGGGAGTATCGGATGTGTACCTGGGAGGTCAGAGGCACCTGGAGGTCAGAGGTGTACCTGGGAGTGTCAGAAGTGTACCAGGTAATGTCAGTGGAGTAAATGGGAATGTCAGAGGTATACCTGGGAGTGTCAGAGGTGTACCTGGGAGTGTCAGAGGTTTACCTGGGAGTGTCAGAGGTGTACCTGGGAGTGTCAGAGGTTTACCTGGGAGTGTCAGAGGTGTACCTGGGAGTGTCAGAGGTGTACCAGGGAATGTCAGTGGAGTAAATGGGAGTGTGAGAAGTGTACCTGGGAGTGTCTGGGGTGTACCTGGGAGTTTCTGGGGTGTACCTGGGAGTGTCAGTGGTGTACCTGGGAGTATCGGAGGTGTACCTGGGAGTGTTAAGGCGATCGAGTGTCAGAGGTGTACCTGGGAGGTCAGAGGTGTACCTGGAAGCATCGGAGGTGTACCTGGGAGGTCAAGGTGTACCTGGGAGGTCAGGAGGTGTACCTGGGAGTGGCAGAGATGTACCTGGGAGAGTCAGAGGTGTATTTGGGAGTGTTGGACGTGTACCTGGGAGTGTCAGAGGTGTACCAGGAATGTCAGTGGAGTACCTGGGAGGTCAGAGGTGTACCTGGGAGTGATGAGTGTACCTGGGAGGTCAGAGGTGTACCTGGGAGGTCAGAGGTGTACCTGGGAGTGTCACATGTGTACCTGGGAGTTTCTGAGGTGTACTTGCGAGTGTGAGAAGGTACCTAGGAGTGTCTGAGGTGTGCCTTGGAGTGCCAGAGGTGTACCTGGGAGTGTCTGAAGTGTACCTGGGAGTGTCTGAGGTGTACCTGGGAGGTCAGAGAAACTACCAGGGAGTGTCCCAGGAGAACTGGGAGTGTGAGGAGAAGTGTACCTGAGAGTGTGAGGTGTACCCAGGAGTGTCTGAGGTACCTGGGAGTGTCTCAGGTGTTCCTGGGAGCATCTGAGGTGTACCTGGGAGTGTCTGAGGTGTACCTGGCAGTCATCTGAGGTGTACATGGCAGTGTCTGAGGTGTACCTGGCAGTGTCAGAGGTGTACCTGGGAGGCTCAGCAGTGTACCTGGGAGTGTTAGGGGTGTATCAGAGAGGACAGAGGAGCACCTAGGAGGCTCAGAGGTGCACCTGGGAGGTCAGAGGTGTACTCTTGGGAGGACGGAGGTGTACCTGGGAGTGTCAGAGGTACCTGGGAGGGTCAGAGGTGTACCTGGGAGTGTCAGAGGTGTATCTGGGAGGTTGGACGTGTACCTGGGAGGTCAGAGGTGTACCAGAGAATGTCAGTGGAGTACCTGGGAGGTCAGAGGTGCACCTGGGAGTAATGGAGGTGTACCTGGGACCATTGGAGGTGAACCTGGGAGGTCAGGAGGTGTACTGGAGTAAAAGAGGTGTACCTGGGAGGTCTGTGAGGCACCTGGGAGTGTCAGGGCACTGGGAGTCCCTGGAGGTGTACCTGGGAGTGTCGGAGGTACCTGGCAGTGTCAGAGGTGTACCTGGGAGGCCAGAGGTGTACCAGGAATGTCAGTGGAGGCCTGGGAGTGTCAAAGGTGTACCTGGAGTGTCAGAGGTGTACCTGGGAGTTTCAGGAGGCAAAGGGTGAATGTCAGTGGAGTAAATGGGAATGTCAGAGGTATACCTGGGAGTGTCAGAGGTGTACCTGGGAGGCTCAGAGGTGTACCTGGGAGGCCAGGAGGTGTACCTGGGAGGGTCAGAGGTGCCTGGGAGTGTCGGAGTTGCAACTGGGAGTGAGAAGTGTACCTGGGAGTGTCCGGGTGTACCTGGGTGTGTCTGGGGTGTACCTGGGAGTGTCAGAGGTGTACCTGGGAGGCAAGGTGTACCTGGGAGGTCAGGAGGTACCTGGGAGTGTCAGAGGTGCACCTGGGAGGTGTTAGGAGGTGTATCAGGGAGTGAGAGAGGAGTACTTAGGGGAGTGTCAGGGAGGTACCTGGGAGGGTCAGAGGTGTACCTGGGAGTGTCGGAGGTGTACCTGGGAGTGTTAGGAGGTGACCTGGGAGGTCAGAGGTGTCTGGGGTTTGGCTCAGGAGGCCGTACCTGGGAGTATCGGAGGTGTACCTGGGAGTGTGCAGAGGTGTACCTGGGAGTGCAGAGGTGTACCTGGGAGTGGCAGAGGTGTACCTGGGAGAGTCAGATGTGTATCTGGGAGTGTTGGACGTGTGACCTGGAAGTGTGAGAGGTAAAACAGGAAATGTTAGTGGAGTACCTGGGAGGAGAGGTGCACCTAGGAGTGTCTGGAGGTGTACCTGAGTGTGAGAGGTGTACCTGGGAGTGTCTGAGGTGTACCTGGAGTGTCTGGAGGTGCACCTGGGAGTGTCAGGGGAGGAACCAGGGAGTCAAAGAGGCACTGGCAGGCTCAGAGGTGTAAGGGGAGGCCGGAGGTGTACCTGGGAGTGTGAGAAGTGCACCTGGGAGTGTCGGAAGTGTACCTGGGAGTCGGAGGTGTACCTGCGTCAGATGCATCTGGGAGTGTCAGCAGGTACCCTGGGAGTGTTAGGTGTATCAGGGAGTGACAGAGGAGTACCTGGGAGTGTCAGAGGTGTAATTGGGAGGCCAGAGGTGCACTGGGAGGTCAGAGGGTGTACCTGGGAGGCCAGAGGTACCTGGGAGTGTCGGAGGTGTACCTGGGAGGAGAAGTGTAGCTGGGAGTGTCGGAGGTGTACCTGGGAGTCGGAGGTGTACCTGGCAGCAAGCAGATGTACCTGGGAGGTCAGCAGTACCTGGGAGGGAGGTGCATCAGGGAGTGAGACAGAGGAGTACCTAGGAGGTCAGAGGTGTACCTGGAGGCCAGGAGGTGAACCTGGGAGACGGATGTGTGTACCTGGGAGGTCAGAGGTACCTGGGAGGCCAGAGGTACCAGGGACTGTCAGTGGAGTAAATGGGAATGTCAGAGGTATACCTGGGAGTGTCAGAGGTGTACCTGGGAGTGTCAGAGGTTTACTGGGGAGGTCAGAGGTACCTGGGAGTGTCAGAGGTGTACCTGGGAGTGTCAGAGGTGTACCTGGGAGGTCAGAGGTGTACCAGGGAATGTCAGTGGAGTAAATGGGAGGTGAGAAGTGGTACCTGGGAGTGTCTAGGGCACCTGGGAGTTTGGGTGCAACTGAGTGTCAGAGGTGCACTGGGAGCACTGGAGGGGTGTACCTGGGAGTGTCGGAGGTGTACCTGGGAGTGTCAAAGGTGTACCTGGGAGTGTCAGAGGTGTACCTGGCAGTGTCAGAGGTGTAACTGGCAGTGTCAGAGGTGTACTTGTGAGTGTCAGAGGTGTACCTGGGAGTGTCAGTGGAGTACCTGGGAGTGTCAAAGGTGTACCTGGGAGTATCGGAGGTGTATCTGGGAATATTGGAAGTGTTCCTGGGAGTAACAGAGGTATACCTTGGAGTGTCGGAGGTGTACCTGGGAGTGTCACAGGTGTACCTGGGAGTAACAGAGGTGTACCTTGGAGTGTCGGAGGTGTACCTGGGAGTGTCACAGGTGTACCTGGCAGTGTCAGAGGAGTGTACCTGGGAGTGTCAGAGGTGTACCTGGGAGTGTCAGAGGTGTACCTGGGAGTGTCAGAGGTGTACCTGGCAGTGTCAGAGGTGTACCTGTGAGTGTCAGAGGTGTACGTGGGAGTGTCAGTGGAGTACCTGGGAATGTCAAAGGTGTACCTGGGAGTATCGGAGGTGTATCTGGGAATATTGGAAGTGTTCCTGGGAGTAACAGAGGTGTACCTTGGAGTGTCGGAGGTGTACCTGGGAGTGTCACAGGTGTACCTGGCAGTGTCACAGGTGTACCTGGCAGTGTCACAGGTGTACCTGGCAGTGTCAGAGGTGTACCTGTGAGTGTCAGAGCTGTACCCGTGAGTGTCAGTGGAGTACCTGGGAGTGTCAAAGGTGAACCTGGGAGTATCGGAGGTGTATCTGGGAGTGTAAGACGTGTACCTGGGAGTGTCGGAGGTGTACCTGGGAGTGTCGGAGGTGTACCTGGGAGTGTCAGAGGTATACCTGGGAGTCTCAGAGGTGAACCAAAGAGTGTCAGAGGAGTACCTGGGAGTGTCAGAGGTGTACCTGGGAGTATCGAAGGTGTACCTGGGAGTGTCATGGGTGTACCAGGGAGTGTCATTGGAGTACCTGGGAGTGTCAGAGGTGTACCTGGGAGTGTCGGAGGTGTACATGGAGTGTCAGAGGCGGACCTGGCAGTGTCAGCAGTGTACCTGGGAGTGTCAGAGGTGTGCCTGGAAGGGTCTGAGGTGTACCTGGGAGTGTCTGAGGTGTACCTGGGAGTGTCTGAGGTGTACCTGGGAGTGTCAGAGAAGTACCAGGGAGTGTCACAGGAGTACCTGGGAGTCTGAGAGGTGTACCTGGGAGTGTGAGAGGTGTACCTAGGTGTGTCTGAGGTGTACCTGGGAGTGTCGGAGTTGTACTCTGGGAGTGTCAGGAGTGTGTACCTGAGCGTGTCAGGAGGTGTACCAGGGAGAGTCAGAGGTGTACCTGGGAGTGTCGGAGGTGTACCTGGGAGTGTCAGAGGTGTACCTGGGAGTGTCAGAGGTGTACCTGGGAGTATCGGAGGTGTACCTGGGAGTGTCACAGGTGTACCTGGGAGTGTCAGAGGTGTACCTGGCAGTGTCAGAGGTGTACCAGGGAATGTCAGTGGAGAACTAGGGAGTGTCAGAGGTGTACCTGGGAGTGTCAGAGGTGTACCTGGGAGTGTCAGGGTTGTACCAGGGAGTGTCATTGGAGTACCTGGGAGTGTCAGAGGTGTACCTAGGAGTTTTGGAGGTGTACATGGAGTGTCAGAGGTGTACCTGGCAGTGTCAGCAGTGTACCTGGGAGTGTCAGAGGTGTGCCTGGGAGTGTCTGAGGTGTACCTGGGAGTGTCTGAGATGTACGTGGGAGTGTCAGAGGTATACCTGGGAGTGTCTGAGGTGTACCTGGGAGTGTCAGAGAAGTACCAGGGAGTGTCACAGGAGTACCTGGGAGTGTGAGAGCTGTACCTGGGAGTGTGAGAGGTGTACCTAGGAGTGTCTGAGGTGTACTTGGGAGTCTCAAAGGTGTACCTGGGAGTATCGGAGGTGTACCTGGGAATATCGGAGGTGTACCTGGCAGTGTGAGAAGTGTACCTGGGAGTGTCTGAGGTGTACCTGGCAGTGTCTGAGGTGTACCTGGGAGTGTCGGAGGTGTACCTGGGAGTGTCAGAGATGTACCAGGGGGTGTCACAGGAGTACCTGGGAGTGTGAGAGGTGTACCTGGGAGTGTGAGAGGTGTAACTAAGAGTGTCTGAGGTGTACCTGGGAGTGTCAGAGGTGTACCTGGGAGTGTCTGAGGTGTACCTGGGAGTGTCTGAGGTGTACCTGGGAGCGTCAGGGGAGAACCAGGGAGTGAAAGAGGTGTACCGGGAAGTGTCAGAGATGTACCTGGGAGTGTCAGAGAAGTACCAGGGGGTGTCACAGGAGTACCTGGGAGTGTGAGAGGTGTACCTGGGAGTATGAGAGGTGTACCTAGGAGTGTCTGAGGTGTACCTGGGAGTGTCAGAAGTGTACCTAGGAGTGTCAGAGGTGTACCTGGGAGTGTCAGAGGTGTACCTACGAGTATCGGAGTTTTACCTGGGAGGGTCGGAGTTGTACCTGGGAGTGTCGGAGGTGTACCTGGGAGTGTGAGAAGTGTACATGGGAGTGTCGGAGGTGTACCTGGGAGTGACGGAGGTGTACCTGGGAGTGTCAGAGGTGTACTTGGGAGTGTCAGAGGTGTACCTGGGTGTGTCAGCGGTGTACCTGCAAGTGTCTGAGGTGTACCTGAGAGTGTCAGAGGTGTGCCTGGGAGTGTCAGAGGTGCACTTGGGAGTGTCAGAGGTGCACCTTGGAGAGTCTGAGGTGTACCTGGCAGTGTCTGAGGTGTACCTGGCAGTGTC
The DNA here is from genome assembly GCF_018991925.1 of Homarus americanus. Taxonomy (NCBI): domain Eukaryota; kingdom Metazoa; phylum Arthropoda; class Malacostraca; order Decapoda; family Nephropidae; genus Homarus; species Homarus americanus. The sequence goes on from NW_024713921.1 coordinate 46,045, forward strand.
AGCGGTGTACCTGGGATTGTCAGCGGTGTAGCTGGGAGTGTTAGAGGTGTTTCAGGGAGTGTCAGAGGAGTACCTATGGAGTGTCAGAAGTGTACCTGGGAGTGTCAGAGGTGTACCTGAGAGTATCGGAGGTGTACCTGGGAGTGTGAGAGGTGTACCTGGGAGAGTAAGAGGTGTACCTGGGAGTGTCAGAGATGTACCTGGGAGTGTCAGAGGTGTATCTGGGAGTGTTGGACGTGTTCCTGGGAGTGTCAGAGGTGTACCAGGGAATGTCAGTGGAGTACCTGGGAGTGTCAGAGGTGTTCCTGGGAGTTTCAGAGGTGTACCTGGGAGTGTCAGAGGTGTACCTGGGAGTGTCAGAGGTGTGCCTGGAAGTGTCTGAGGTGTACCTGGGAGTGTCAGAGGTATACCTGGGAGTGTCTGAAGAGTACCTGGGAATGTCTGGAGGTGTACCTGGGAAGGGGAGAAACCAGGAGTGAAAGAGGTGTACTTGGCAGTGTCAGAGGTGTAAGGGGAGGCCGGAGGTGTACCTGGGAGTGTGAGAAGTGTACCTGGGAGGTCGGAGGTGTACCTGGGAGTCTGAGGTGCACCTGGCAGTCAGAGATTTACCTGGGAGGTCAACGGCGTCCTGGGAGGCAGGAGGTGCATCAGGGAGTGTCAGAGAGTACCTAGGAGGTCAGAGGTGTACCTGGGAGTGTCAGAGGTGTACCTGGGACAGAGGTGCACTGGGAGGCCAGGAGGTGTACCTGGGAGTGTCGGAGGTGTACCTGAGTGTGAGAAGGTAGCTGGGAGTGTCGGAGGTGCACCTGGGAGTCGGAGGTGCACCTGGCAGGGTCAGATGTACCTGGGAGTGTCAGGTGTACCTGGGAGTGTTAGAGGTGCATCAGGAGTGACAGAGGAGTACCTAGAGTGTCAGGAGGTGTACCTGGGAGGGTCAGAGGTGAACCTGGGAGTATCGGATGTGTACCTGGGACAGGAGGTGTACCTGGGAGTACCGGAGGGTACCTGGGAGTGAGGTACCTGGGGAGTGTCAGAGGTGTACCTGGGAGTGGCAGAGATGTACCTGGGAGAGTCAGGATGTATCTGGGAGGCCAGAGGTGTACCAGGGAATGTCAGTGGAGTAAATGGGAATGTTAGAGGTATACCTGGGAGGCCAGAAGTGTACCTGGGAGGCCAGAGGTTTACCTGGGAGTGTCAGAGGTACCTGGGAGTGTCAGAGGTTTACCTGGGAGTGTCAGAGGTGTACCTGGGAGGTCAGAGGTGTACCAGGGAATGTCAGTGATAAATGAGAGTGGAGAGTGTACCTGGGAGTGTCTAGGGTGTACCTGGGAGTTCTGGGTGTACCTGGGAGGTCAGAGGTGTACCTGGGAGTATCGGAGGTGTACCTGGGACTGTTAGAGGCGTACCTGGGAGTGTCAGAGGTGTACCTGGGAGTGTCAGAGGTGTACCTGGAAGTATCGGGAGGTGTACCTGGGAGTGTCAAAGGTGTACCTGGGAGGCCAAAGGTGTACCTGGAGGTCAGAGGTGTACCTGGGAGTGGCAGAGATGTACCTGGAGTCAGAGGTGTATCTGGGAGTGTTGGACGGTACCTGGGAGTGTCAGAGGTGTACCAGGGAATGTCAGTGGAGTACCTGGGAGTGTGAGAAGTGTAGCTGGGAGGTCGGAGGGGTGTAACTGGGAGTCGGAGGTGTACCTGGCAGGTCAGAGATGTACCTGGGAGTATCAGGATGTAACTGGGAGTGTTAGAGGTGTATCAGGGAGGTCAGAGGTGTATCTGGGAGGTCAGAGGTGTATCTGGGAGTGTTGGACGTGTACCTGGGAATGGTCAGAGGTGTACCAGGGAATGTGTCAGGAGTAAATGGGAGTGCCGAGGTGTCACCTGGGAGGTCAGAGGTGTACCTGGGAGTGTCAGAGGTGTATCTGAGTGTCAGAGGCGTATCTGGGAGTGTTGGACGTGTACCTGGGAGGGCTGAGGTGTACCAGGTAATGTCTGTGGAGTAAATGGGAGTGTCAGAGGTACCTGGGAGTGTCAGGAGGTGTACCTGGGAGTGTCAGAGGTACCTGGGAGTCAGAGGTGCATCTGGGAGTGTCAGAGGTATCTGGAGTGTTGGACGTGTACCTGGAGGGTCAGAGGTGTACCAGGAATGTCTGTGAGTAAATGGAGGTCAGAGGTGTACCTGGGAGGTCAGGAGGTGTACCTGGGAGTGTCAGAGGTGTATCTGGGAGTGTCAGAGGCGTATCTGGGAGTGTTGGACGTGTACCTGGGAGGGTCAGAGGTGTACCAGGGAATGTCTGTGGGAGTAAATGGGAGTGTCAGAGGTGTACCTGGGAGGCCAGGAGGTGTACCTGGGAGGCTGGCAGGGTGTACCTGGGTGTGTCAGAGGTGTACCTGGGAGTGTCAGGAGGTATCTGGGAGTGTCGGAGGTGCACCTGGGAGTATGAGAAGTGAACCTGGGAGTTTCTGGAGGTACCTGGGAGTCGGAGGTGTACCTGGCAGTGTCAGAGATGTACCTGGGAGTGTCAGGCGGTGTACCTGGGAGTGTTAGAGGTGTATCAGGAGTGACAGAGGAGTACCTAGGAGTGGTCAGAGGTGTACCTGGGAGTGTCAGAGGTGAACCTGGGAGTATCGGGATGTGTACCTGGGAGTGTCAGAGGTGTACCTGGGAGTTTCAGGAGGTGTACCTGGAGTATCATCAGAGGTGTACCTGAGGAGGTCAGCTGTACCTGGGAGTGTTAGGAGGTGTATGAGGGAGTGGAGAGGAGTACCTAGGGAGGGTCAGGGAGGTGTACCTAGGAGTGTTACAGGTGTACCTGGGAGTACGGAGGTGTACTTGGGAGTGTTAGGAGGTGCACCGGAGGTCAGAGGTGTACCTGAGGACAGAGGAGTACCCAGAGTGTCAGAGGTGTACTGGGAGGCCAGAGGTGTAACGGTGGGAGGTCAGGAGGTACCTGGAGGCCAGAGGTGCACCTGGGAGGTCGGAGGTGTACCTGGAGTGTGAAAAGTGTACCTGGGAGTGTCGGAGGTGTACCTGGGAGTCGGAGGCAGGTACCTGCAGCAGTCAGAGATGTACCTGGGAGACTGAAGGCACCTGGGAGTGTTAGGAGGTGTATCAGGGGAGTGACAGAGGAGTACCTAGGAAAGTCAGAGGTGTACCTGGGAGTGTCAGAGAACTTGGGAGGTCGGATGTGTACCTGGGAGTGCTCAGAGTGTACCTGGGAGTGCTGGGGAGGTTTACCTGGGAGTGTTAGAGGTGTACCTGGGAGTGTTGGGAGGTGTAATGGGAGGCCGGAGTTGTACCTGGGAGTGTGAGAGAAGGTGTACCTGGGAGTGTCTGGGTGTACCTGGGAGTGTCTGGGGTGTACCTGGAGTGCCAGGAGGTGTACCTGGGAGCATCGGAGGTGTACCTGGGAGTGTTAGGAGGTTGCACCTGGGAATGTCAGAGGTGTACCCGGGGAGGCCAGAGGTGCACCTGGAACATCGGAGGTGTACCTGAGTGCCTTTCACGGTGCACCTGGGAGTGTCAGGAGGTGTACCTGGGAGTGGCAGAGATGTACCTGGGAGAAACAGAGGTGTACCTGGGAGGCCAGGTGTAACTGGGAATGCTTGGAGGTGTACCTGGGAGGTGTGAGAGAAGTGTACCTGGGAGCAAGCCGGAGGTGTACCTGGGAGTCGGAAGTGTACCTGGCAGCCAGAGATGTACCTGGGAGTATCAGCGATGTACCTGAGATTACATAGAGGTGCATTAGGGGAGTGACAGGAGGAGTACTAGGAGTGTTGGGAGGTGTACTTGGGAGGCTGGGAGGTGGAACTTGGGAGTATCGGGAGGTGTACCTGGGAGTGTCAGAGGTGTACCTGGGAGGTCAGAGGTGTACCTGGGAGAGAGTCAGAGGTATCTGGGAGCGTCAGGAGGTGCATTTGGGAGTGTTGGACGTGCACCTGGGAGTGTCAGAGGTGTACCAGGGAATGTCAGTGGAGGCAATGGGAGTCAGGAGGTGTACCTGGGAGTGCTGGGAGGCACCTGGGAGTGTCGGGAGGTGTACCTGGGAGGTCAGGAGGTGTACCTGGAGCACAGAGGTGTACCAGGAATGTCAGTGGAGTAATGGGAATGTCAGAGGTATACCTGGAGTAAGTCAAGGTGTGTACCTGGGAGGTTGGGAGGTGTACCTGGGAGTGCTGGGGAGGTGTACCTGGGAGTTTCTGGGGTGTACCTGGGAGGCTGAGAACCTGGGAGATGGATGTAACTGGGAGTGTCAGGAGGTGTACCTGGGAGTGTCTGAGGTACTAGGAATGCCAGTGAGTAAATGGGAATGTCAGGAGGTACCTGGGAGGCCAGGAGGTGCCTGGGAGTGGCCGGAGCTGTACCTGGGAGGCCAGAGGTGTACCTGGGAGGCCAGAGGTACCTGGAGCAAGCTTGAGTTGTACCTGGGAGGTGGAGAAGGTACCTGGGAGTGCCTGGGGTGGTACCTGGGAGGCCAGAGGTGCACCTGGGAGTATCGGAGGCACCTGGAGTGTTAGGAGGCGTGCACCTGGGAATGGCTCAGAGGTGTACCTGGAGTGTCAGAGGTGTACCCGAAGCATCGGAGGCACCTGGGAGTGTCAAAGGTGTACCTGGGGAGTGTCAGAGGTGTACCTGGGAGTGGTGCAGATGTACCTGGGAGAGTCAGAGGTGTACCTGGGAGTGTCAGGGTGTAACTGGGAAATGTCGGAGGTGTACCTGGGAGTGTGAGAAGGTACCTGGGAGCAGAAAATGGGAGCGGAAGTACCTGGCAGTGTCAGAGATGTACCTGGGAGTATCAGCTTATGTACTGGGATTGTTAGAGGTGTATTAGAGTGACAGAGGAGTACCTAGGAGGCTGAGGTACCTGGGAGGTCAGAGGTGAACTTGGAGTATCGGAGGTGTACCTGGGAGCACAGAGGCACTGGGAGTGTCAGAGGTGTACCTGGGAGAGCCAGAGGTGCATCTGGAGCAAGCCAGAGGTATTTGGGAGTGCTGGACGTGCACCTGGGAGTGTCAGAGGTGCACCAGGAATGTCAGGTG